>NC_044246.1:2661571-2701571 GCF_003957555.1 Calypte anna | reverse complement strand
GACAAGAGGGCACAAAAGGTCTCAAGTTGTGCCAGGGGAGGTTTAGGTTGGAGATGAGAAAGAATTTCTTTCTGGAGAGGGTGATCAGGCATTGGAATGGGCTGCCCAGGGAAGTAGTGGATTCTCCGTGTCTGGAGATCTTTCCAAAGAGCCTGGATGTGGCACTGAGTGCCATGGGCTGGGAACTGCAGCGGGAGTGGATCAAGGGTTGGACTTGATGATCTCTGAGGTCCCTTCCAACCCAGTCAATTCTAGGGTTCTAAATGCAGATTCCCGAAACTTTTGGGGAGTTTCTGGTCCTCCCCTGCAAGCATCACATTTGCTTAAACAAAACCCCATCAATTTTAAAATTTTTTAAAGAAAATCCCTACTTCCCCTTGTCTTTCTTTGCTTTCCAGATGTTAACCTTTGGAGATGCAGATGAAACAGATTTTCCAGCATAGGTCCTAAACATGGAGGGTAGGAAATTCACTTGTGTCTCTTGAATAAAAAGAACTCTGATTTCCCACAACTTACATGGGAGATGCAGATTGTAGAAAAACTGGTGTTGTTTTTCTTTTTTTCATAGAATCATAGAATTAGCCGGGTTGGAAGGGACCTCAGAGATCATCTAGTCCAACCCTTGACCCACTGGAGCAGTTGCTAGACCATGGCACTGAGTGCCACATCCAGTCTTTTTTTAAATGTCTCCAGGGACGGAGAATCTACCACCTCACCGGGCAGTCCATTCCATAGCCTGATCACCCTCTCCGTGAAGAAATTCTTTCTAATATCTAACCTAAACCTCCCCTGTCTTCTCCCAGTTCTGTTCTTTTGTCTGAGTGCCAACAAGAGGGAATCTTCATGAACATTATTTACTGAGGTCACTTCTGTAGCTAAAGCATTTTCCTGACTGTGTCAGTACAATAAAACCCAGGCTGGTTATTTAGGGGAGAAAAAAAAATAAATTTATAGAATGAAGCTGCTAAATAATTCTCAGGATTCTTTTTCCATTCTGTAAGGAGGTAAAAAATAAATAATTAAAAAAAAGTCTTTCCACATAAAATTGCCAGGCTGAGTTGCATCTGGATTACATCACCCAGACTGCATCCTGGTAAGAAAAATCCTTACCTTTGCTCCCTGAAACATTCCCAAACAACATCTTACAGTCTCTGGGTAAGGAGATCAGAGCAGGGTTGTGAGGTCCTTTAACGCTCACTCTCTGGGGCCTTAGGAGGGGATATTTGCCAAATATCCCATATGGAATAAAGAAGACAACTCAGGCTTCCAGATAAGACACAAAGCCTCATTCCTGGACACCAGAGTGAGTTCAGCTTCTCTGTCCCAAGCCTCCATGAGGTCATTTCTTTAATAATAATAATAATTACAGTTAGATTAATGGAAATCAGGGGTTTATCATTTTGCATTGTTCCCAGGAAGACAGCACCAGACTTTATGTTCTTCAGTGCAGTATTAAGATGGGTTTAGCAAGAGCCCCTTGACCCTCTTCAGGATTCTTTTCATGCAGAAATGGAGTCACATGAAACTAATCCACAATTAAATCCACTGCACTCTCACAAGTGCAATCAAAACACCAGAAAAAGATCTGAGGCTTCCCCACAGCCAGTTAAACCTGGAGTTCTTGACTTACCTTACCACACAGGCAAAGGAAATTAGGTTAAAATACCTCCAAAAAAGGTAGCATGAAGCTTGATACAGATTTAAAGAATTTTTTTTTCTTCTCCCTGGATGGATTAGAGGTGATCAGATGCGTTTTGGCCAGTGGGGAAAAAATGTAAAAATAGCCAAAAAATGGATTCTGATAAGAGCCTCTTGAAAATATTTACCTTGGACTCTGCAAAAGGCAAGAATGTTCTAATCCAATATAAACACTGAGTTAATACCAATCCCTCTGTCCAGTTCCAGTGCTGAGCTGACAGAAAGATTAAGGAAAAAAAAAAAAAAAGAGAAAAATTAGTAGTTCAGTATCTCTTCATGTGCTTATTTTTCCATTCCTTTGATCTGGGAGATTTTTGCAATTACACCAGAGTTGGTGGTGTTTTTCCATCTGTTTCAGTGGGATTATCTTGGGGTTTTGTTTAATTTTTCCTGTAACAGGTCACTACTGAAGCATTACAAGAAAAGGGACACTGCAAATCCATATTTTAAGAACTGTGAGTGACCCATTTTTGTAATAAAGATCATTCTCTTTACATCAAGAAAGCCAATACCATCTCCCTTATGTATGATGATGCTTTTAATTATTCAATACTTGTTGTAACTATAGATTCTTAGCACTGATTTGCAGTAATTCAGCCTATGAAGTGGCACATACAGTGTGTGTGGGGTCTTTTAGATATAGAGAGATCCTGAGCCCATTATAATTTAAAGCCTAGGGTCAGAAATTATTTTATTAAAGTAACAACTGCATTTTTATACCATCTAGTCCAATAATTCTAATGGTTCTCAGTCTCTCCACCTCCTCTGTCAGTTTAACCACCTGCCTGAGGAGATCATTTACTTGCTCACACCGCACACATGCGCTGTCACTGGTTCCCTTTGATACCAGTGCCAGACACAGGCATTCACTGCAGCCAGAGACCTGCACTGCTGCATGCCTGCTTGGGAGCTCCATCTGAGTCCCCACATTCTTTTTCACTAAGGCTTTTGGCCGCGTTGTGACCATGATGTATGTAGCTAGTAATTGCTCCCTGCCTGCCCTCGCGCCTGCCTCGCGCCTGCCCTCTGAAAGCTAGCTGCCGCTCTCTGCTCTGCGCTGCCGAGGCCGCACCTGGAGTATTGTGTCCAGTTCTGGGCCCCTCAGTTCAAGAAGGACAGGGAAGTGCTTGAAAGAGTCCAGCGCAGAGCTACTAAGATGATTAAGGGGGTGGAACATCTCCCTTATGAGGAAAGGCTGAGGGAGCTGGGTCTCTTTAGTTTGGAGAAAAGGAGACTGAGGGGTGACCTCATCAATGTGTTCAAATATGTAAGGGGTGAGTGTCAGGGAGATGGAGTTAGGCTCTTCTCAGTGGTGACCAGTGATAGGACAAGGGGTAATGGGTGTAAATTGGAGCACAGGAGGTTCAAGTTGAATATCCGGAAAAATTTTTTTCCTGTAAGGGTGACAGAGCCCTGGAACAGGCTGCCCAGGGGGGTCGTGGAGTCTCCTTCACTGGAGACATTCAAAACCCGCCTGGACACGTTCCTATGCGAAGTGCTCTAGGTGGCCCTGCTCTGGCAGGGGGGGTTGGACTAGATGATCTTTCGAGGTCCCTTCCAACCTCAAGGATTCTGTGATTCTATGATTCTATGAATTCCTAGTAACAATTTCTATACTATGTTCTTACAATAGACATGGGAAAAGATTTATGATCAAACTATAAAATAGGTGACTGGATGAAGATAACATGGGCAGGCACCTTCTCTAGCCTAGGAGATGGAGCTGTGTCTGCAGCTCCCTGCAGCAGGTTCTACTGGGGAAATGATGTCTCAAGATGCTCTGGGCTTTTCACAAGTTGAGTTTTCTTTCTGATTTCCAGTTGAGTGCTGGTGTTTGGGGTTCTTTTTTTTTGGGGGGTTGGGTTTATTTTTTGTTTTTTTTTCTGAGAAATAAATTTCTTTTTGCTGCTAATCACCTAAATTTAGCTAGAAAACAACCTTTTGTGCTTTCCACCCCCTGGTGCAAGCTCTGGGTTCAATATGGCTTGTACTTGCTCAGCACCTCTCAGGCAGAAGGCAGGAATTGCCAGTGGATATTTGGGATTTAAATCTCCTTCCAATTCCCATTTTATTAGCTGCAAGGCCATTCCAGCCGTGGATGTTTGCCTGAAAGGTGCCCAGAGTTTTGGTGGATTTTTTTACAATCCACCCAGCCCTACACACTGGGTAAACGTGGAGCAGTTCTGTTGCCTTTCAGTTGTTGGATGGAGGAAACAAGAGATGTGGCAAGTTCACAAGTTTCTTTGCCAGAAGTGCAGGTGACAAAGCAATTTGTAATGTATCTGACAAAAGGAGTATTTTTATTAGTGTGAAATGTTATTTTAAGAGATTACACTCCTACAGGTAGAACTTTGCTCAAAGTTCTGTATCAAAGGATGATCCTTATTGTCAGCAACCCAGATAAAACCCAAGAAATTTGAATTGATAACATATAGAAATTATTCTGGCATATAGAGAGTAAGTGAAGGAGAAATAATGTGTAAAATAACATTATTTCTCCATATAAAAATGTCCTGGTTTGGGCCAGAATAAAGGTGATTTTCTGTCTTGTACTTTTGCTTTTAGCTAAGTCACCTTAAGTAGTTGCACTTGCTGAAATGAACAGCAAGTTTCTCAGACAGTGTGTGCTTCTAGGACTGATAACACTTGATGTTTAGAGTTACTGCTGGAGCCTGGTGTGCAGAGCCAAGGCCACTCCTCAGCTCTGAGGAACATTTTACCCTCCAGGAGGAATAAAGAGGTCCCACCTGCAGCCTCCTTTGGGGAGGAAGGGACAAGAGAGATGCCAGAACTGACCAAACAGAGGATTCCATCCCATACACCTCATACTCAGGATAAATCTGAGGCATCATGAGGGCCAAGCCAGATTTCCTGATTTCCTACTTCCAGCTTCCAGCTCCTGCCCTTCCTGCCTTTCCTGTTTCCCTTCCTTCACCCAGCATCCTGGGAGGATTCCATCCCTTCCTCTGCCTGTGCTCCTGATCCATCCCAGCCCATATCTGTGTGTTCCTGCCTCCAGCTCCAACTGCTGCTGACCCCAGGATTCCAGCCTGGACTTTCCCAGGGCTGCCCTGCAGCCTCGGTGCTGACGTGAGAGTTATTGGGGGAAAGGAGGGAGGAATGTGGGATCCATTTTCCTGTATATTTGTATAGATTTAATCATTTTTCCTATTTCTCATTCCTGTTTCACTAAAGCTGTGTAGTTTAGTTTCCAACCCATCAGTCTCTCTTCCTTATTCTCTCTCCTTTCTTTATCAAGGAAGAGAAAGAGATTAATAGAGAGCATCTGTTATCAGGTTTAATTGCAAGGCCAGTGTTAAACCCTGACAAAAAACTATTTCCTTTGCCTGGGAAAACTTCTTTCACTTCTTAACCCTGTGGTTTGTACAACCCATTCACTTGCTAAGATCCAGGAGTAGAAAACATGGCACAGAGAGGAGAGAACTATTGGAATACTATTGGAATATTGTACACAAAAAATAAAAAAAAATGGGAGATTCTGTGGCCTACAGTGGCCTTTGTGTCACCTTCAGAAAGGTGTTATTTTAGAAACTGAAGTAGGTCAAAATAAAAAGTCTTGTTATTGTGCCCAGTTGCACAGCACACTAAAAAAAAAAAAAAAAAAAAAAAAACATAAGAAATTAACTTGAACTGGAAGAGTGTCCCTAGTTTCTTGTATTTTCCTTTTAAAAGAAGCTTAGTGCTTGATCCTATAAAATTTTTATGAACTTATCAGCTTGAAAAGTACATCTGCCTTTTTTAGGGAAAAAAAATTTAGAAAAAGCTTTAAAATTTCCTATACAAATTACTCAGTGCTTTTGCAAACCCCTACATTGTAAGATGAAAAGAAAAAACTGCTTTCTTTTTCTGTTCATGGCTTGGGGTTTCTTGGTCATGAAATAGAAAGAGGAAGAAAAAAAAAATGGAGAGAAAAACATTGAGTTTTGTTGGTGTTTTTAACCAAAATTGTGTGTGTGTATTTACTATTTTTATTAGATTTATATAGTCCTGATTGTCAGGGTTTAACACTGGCCTGGCAATTAAACTGAGTGAGAGATGCTCTCTATTAATCTCTCTCTCCTCCCTGATAAAGAAAGGAGAGAGAATAAGGGAGAGAGACTGATGGGTTGGAAACTAAACTACACAGCTTTAATGAAACAGGAATGATAAATAGGAAAAATGACTAAATCTATACAAATATACAGGAAAATGGATCCCACATTCCTCCCCCTTTTCCCCCAATAACTCTCACGTCAGCACCGAGGCTGCAGGGCAGCCCTGGGAAAGTCCAGGCTGGAATCCTGGGGTCAGCAGCAGTTGGAGCTGGAGGCAGGAACACACAGATATGGGCTGGGATGGATCAGGAGCACAGGCAGAGGAAGGGATGGAATCCTCCCAGGATGCCGGGTGAAGGAAGGGAAGCAGGAAATCAGGAAATCATGGCTTGGCCCTCGTGATGCCTCAGATTTATCCTGAGTATGAGGTGTATGGGATGGAATCCTCTGTTTGGTCAATTCTGGCATCTCTCTTGTCCCTTCCTCCCCAAAGGAGGCTGCAGGTGGGACCTCTTTATTCCTCCTGGAGGGTAAAATGTTCCTCAGAGCTGAGCAGTGTCCTTGGCTCTGCACACCAGGCTCCAGCAGTAACTCTAAACATCAAGTGTTATCAGTCCTAGAAGCACACACTGTCTGAGAAACTTGCTGTTAATTTCAGCAAGTGCAACTACTTAAAGAGACTTAGCTAAAAGCAAAAGTACAAGACAGAAAATCACCTTTATCCTGGCCCAAACCAGGACACTGATATTTTTTGATTAGGAAAAGAAATGACTGGTTTTTTGCCAATGAAAACTAAAACCAGCACCTGTGTGAATAAGAAGCAATCTTGAGAAAAAAATTCTGGATCATTCTCCTAGTTTGCCATTGGTATTCATCCACACTTGTAAATATAATCTAAATATCCTCTGTTAATCTAATTCTTTCTTTGTACTTTTTCTTTCTTTTTTTTCCTTTAAAGCACCTTAATTTTCAGCAGCTCTCCTTCTTCCCAAGAAGGCAATGATGACTTTAAACCAGAACCCATCCTGGCTTGACAATTTCAAGCTAAATGGTGTTGAAATTTCTGCAGTCTAGTAATATCCTTATATTATAATAATAAAAATGTTTTGTTGTCAGTGAGTCTTCACTGGACATTGCTAAAAAGGGGAAAGGGAAAGCAGCCCAGAATTCATAAACTACAACTCTAAGGAAAAGAATTTTTAGAAAGAATTATTCCAAAATATCCTACTATATCAATTTTATAAGGGATTATATATGAAGGTGCAATAAAATAAATACTTTTAAAATCTTTGGAAGAGCTGTGACTTTCAGATGTGATTTTATTCCTGAGAGAACTTTTGGAAGAAGGATGTGTCTCAACATTCTGGTGACATTTGCAGTCACTTTTAGGTCAAAAACCCCATAATTCTGCTTTCTTGCAGTGATTTATTAACTGGACAAAGCAATTTTGAAGTTAAGGAAGTACTTCAGATCAGTGTAGACAACATGCTGGTCTTGAGCTGCAACTTTCATTTAAGTAAAGTGCAATTTAAGCTTCCAAAATGCTACAGAATCAAACAGTGAACCTAAAAGCTATTAAAAATTAACACTTTGGTAAGAAATGCACTATTGCCCAGCTGTAAATAAAATCTGACTCCAATGTTCAGAGTTACCTGCCTTCAAACTTATGATTAGAGATATATAGATTATACATATATAATAGATATATATAGAATCCTAGAACTGGCTGGGTTGGAAGGGACCTCAGAGCTCATCAAGTCCAACCCTTGATCCACTCCCGCTGCAGTTCCCAGCCCATGGCACTCAGTGCCACATCCAGGCTCTTTGGAAAGATCTCCAGACACGGAGAATCCACTACTTCCCTGGGCAGCCCATTCCAATGCCTGATCACCCTCTCCAGAAAGAAATTCTTTCTCATCTCCAACCTAAACCTCCCCTGGCACAACTTGAGACCTTTTGTGCCCTCTTGTCTTGCTGAGAGTTGCCTGGGAAAAGAGCCCAACCCCCCCCTGGCTCCAACCTCCTTTCAGGGAGTTGGAGAGAGTGATGAGGTCTGCCCTGAGCCTCCTCTTCTCCAGCCTCAACACCCCCAGCTCCCTCAGCCTCTCCTCATATAGATATAAATAGATATAAATAGATATCTATAGATCTATAGAATATAGATTATACCCGAGTGACTTCACACAGTGAGGTCTGAGATAAAATATAAATCAAGATCCATAGACCAGGGATCTGGCATTATTTACAGGATTAATTTCATCTCAGTCCAAGGAAAGGAGAAGGTGATGCTCCAAGTCCAGGAGTTGGGATAATGAGGAGCCTCTGTCTTCTTCTCCCAGTCTGCAGCATCACTCAGGCTTCTTGCTGAAGTCAGCCAAAATCTCCAGTTGACTTCAGTGGGAGCAAGGATTAATCCCAAATTAAGTTTAAAACAAACCATGCTTTGATTTTTGTTCGTGTTCTGAATTGATGGTTTCACCCTTATGGAACAGTTAACTTGACAGAGCAACCTCCTTATGAATTTTCTATGGAGCACTTTATGGATTATTTTCTGGTTGATGAGTTTTCCATTGTATTGTGGCTGATTAGGCTGGAAATGTAGTAAAATTAATAAGATATATTTCTCTAGAAGAAATCCACAGCTACACACTTAATTTTTTTTTTTTAAGGTTGGCAAGGACAAGTCATTAATAACTTCAGAATTGAGTTGTTAAACAGAATTCTAGTAAATTCTGCCAGCTCCCAAGAATTTACACTTCATCTGTCTTCCCTGTTTGACTTCTACCTTTGGCAAAACTCTGACATTTCAGCCCGTGACCCATTTCTACAAATGGTACATTTAAAAGATGAAAGCAAGCAGTTTTTCCAAATTGCAGAGCTAATATTCCCTATGAAAAACTTCAGTGAGTGGAATATTTGTATTTCTTACAGAACTCTAATCCAGGCTGACTTTAAACTTGACAACTTCAGAAACCCAAAGTTTGTAGGGATGGGAATCCTGGCCCTCTGCTCTCTCATAGTAAGGTGACCAACAAAGAGTAAAGGTGAGCAAAACACTCAGAAAGGCCAAAATTAAAAGCTCTTGGTCCTCTGTGAATCCAGATCTCCCTTTTCTCACCTTATGTTTTACCTAAATGAACTTTGCAAAGCTTACATGTGATTCGATTCTTTCCCTTTTTTTTTCTTCTTTTGCCTCTGAGAAACTTTTCAGAACTAACCAGTCATTCTTCATGACACTAAGTAGAAAGAATTATTTTCTCCCAGAAAGATGGATAATGGAATTATACTTTAGAATTGGATAAAGATTAATTAGAGGGATGTGATTCCAGAATTCTAAACAAAAGAAAGTAAAAATTTATGAAATATTACCTGAAAAGTAATACAATCAGTTAAAAAAAGTGAATATTGTGATGGTTTTTTTAAATCCAGGTGAGGAGGGCAGTTTTGTACAGCACTTCTCTAGGAATCCTTTTTTCAGTGTGTTTAGTTGTGTTATCTTCACCAAAAATATATAAATAAGGGGCCAAAATAAGAGTAGCAATGGAGGAGAGATTCTGATTTCAGGTTTCTCACTCTGCTCAGATTCTGGGGCACTGCTGAACTGAAAAATCACCCTCAAAAATCTTAATGCTAAGCATTTACCTTAAGCCATTAGCCTGAGTTTCCAGAAATATTATATATTTTGGACCTCCTGTAAATCTCCTTCATCCCAGGCTGCTTGTGGCTGTTGAGCTGAACCCGTGCACTCCATCTGAAATTAAAGGGGAATTAAGTTTCCAAGGCATTAGGGGAGCTGAAGTTTTGCCATATCAGGTGATGTAGGAGAGGTGATACCTGCACTCCAGGGTACCCTGTCTGGGCTTGTCCCTTATCATAGAACCATAGAATCCTAGAATTGGCTGGGTTGGAAGGGACCTCAGAGATCATCAAGTCCAACCCTTGATCCACTCCTGCTGCAGTTCCCAGCCCATGGCACTCAGTGCCACATCCAGGCTCTTTGGAAAGATCTCCAGACACGGAGAATCCACTACTTCCCTGGGCAGCCCATTCCAATGCCTGAGCACCCTCTCCAGAAAGAAATTCTTTCTCATCTCCAACCTAAACCTCCCCTGGCACAACTTGAGACCTTTTGTGCCCTCTTGTCTTGCTGAGAGTTGCCTGGGAAAAGAGCCCAACCCCCCCCTGGCTCCAACCTCCTTTCAGGGAGTTGCAGAGAGTGATGAGGTCTCCCCTGAGCCTCCTCTTCTCCAGGCTGAACACCCCCAGCTCCCTCAGCCTCTCCTCATAGGGTCTGTGCTCGAGTCCTTTCACCAGCCCAGTTGCCTCCTTTGGACCTGCTCCAGCACCTCAATCTCCTTCCTGAGCTGAGGGGCCCAGAACTGGACACAGGACTCAAGCTGTGGCCTCCCCAGAGCTGACCACAGGGGAAGAATCCCTTCCCTGGACCTGCTGGCCACGCTCTTCCTGAGCCAGCCCAGGATGCCATTGGCCTTCTTGGCCACCTGGGCACACTGCTGGCTCATGGTCACCTTCCTGGCAATCCAGACTCCCAGGTCCCTCTCTGTCTGGCTGCTCTCCAACCACTCTGTGCCCAGCCTGGAGCTCCCCATGGGGTTGTTGTGGCCAAAGTGCAGGACCCGGCACTTGGAATGTTGAACCTCATCCCGTTGGGATCATCCCAACTCTCCAGTCTGTCCAGGTCCCTCTGCAGAGCCCTCCTGCCTTCCAGCTGATCCACACTCCCCCCCAGCTTAGTGTCATCTGTGAATTTGCTGATGATGGACTCAATCCCCTCATCTAAATCATCAATAAAGATATTGAACAGAACTTGTTTTGTTGCCCTCCTCACTGCCATGCCAACCTTCTGAGCATCTGAAACAAAAAGCTGCAGCCAACCCCACCCTTACCCAGTCCCCCAAAGAAATCTTTGTTGCTCAGGGTAAGCTGGCAAGCCCCACTGACAGATGCTCAGATGTTATCTCTTGAGGTGAGAAACTTTTCAACATCTCCCATTCTTTCACATCCATGGGGCAGGTGAACAAATGCCCTGGATATCTGCCCAGAAACTTTGCAAGCAAGCCCAGCCTCACCCTGGCTCCTCACCTCATCCTTTTATTCACTGGGACATTCTGTGGCAGCCAACTTTTTTTCAGGATGATTCAATTCCAGGGATTACAAGGAAAGTCTGAGGGCAAACACCTCTTTCCTGAGCACTTTTGTTCCATTACTCAACAGGATCTACTGAAACTTCCTAAAGAAGGAAGCAGTGGGGGTGTTTTTCCCAAGGCTGCGTGTGCAATGCAAAACATTGCTGAAGCCCTGAAATCATTTTCCATCTGATAAAGATCTGTGTTAGGTAAACACACATGTGCCTCAGACTGAAATATTTAATAATTTAATAACATATTGATATGTAAAACCAAAAGGGCTTATGAACAGTTCCTGGTCAGTGATGAGTTATCTCTGCTTTTAATGTACTCACAAACTGAGCATCACTGCAATACTACAAGAGATTTAGGGGGTTGATTTCTTTGCCTTATATTTGATTTGCACATAGAGCAAATTTCTCTGTGTTGGGATTTAATCTCATTTTCTTGAATTTATATATTCCAACAGAATACATGTTTTGAGATCAAACAGACTATTGATGAGTTTGAAGGGTAGATGTTAAGTTCTCATTTCTCTTGGGACTTTAGAAAATGTTACTCTTGAACCTTGGAGCTGCATCATCTGTGGGTGAACTACATTTAAATAAATTACATTTAAATAATTAACACCTATTTCCATTGTATTTCATTTCTTTTCCCCACCTTCTATCTGTTGATCCTGTTCTGGTTCAGTTGTTAGAGATGTTTTGGTTATAATCAATCATTATTTGAGCTCTTCCTTGGCACAACTTTCCTGGTGTTGGAAAATGTTTTGGTCTGTTTTAAATCCAAGTTCTCCCATCAGGGTAGGTTTATACCAGCAGCTCTGAAGAAAAATGGAAAGGAAAAGGAAAGATAAATTAAGTTCTGAAGCAATTCTTATCTCTTGTTTCAGGACATGAGTTGACTCCCAGTTCTTCTGCACTTGTGGTGGATTGAGTTGGATGGGACTTGTGCAGCAGGCAAATAGTTGGCAAATCTTTTAGGGAAAATTCATGAGAACTCTATCAGAGAAATGTTACCTTGTCTTCAAGAGAAAAAAAAAAACCTTAATCTGTGTTGGGATGAGATGTTGAGGAAACTGTCAGCTGCTTCTCATCCTGAGCCAATGGGTAAAGAAAAGCTGCATGGCTGGACGTGACCTCTTGGCTTCTGCCTTCATTCAGTCAAATGGATTCAGTAAATACAGGAAAAAAGCCTTTTAGCACATGTCAAATACCTCTAAAAGGTATTAAGTTATATTAAATTTCCACGTGTGAAATGGCTTTTGAACCTGTTGGTGCAAACTGTTCCTTGGTCTGGGTGTAAATCTCCAGGTAAAGCAGTTTCTGCTTGCAGTGGGGATACCCCCATGGCCAAATGAGACTGTGCAAGTGGATATGTTGGAGGAATTCAGTGGATTTAGATTATTTTAATATATATATATGATTTAATTTTATTTTAAACTGTGAAAACAATTGATAACTATTAGGGACTGTGAAGTTTTGATTTAAGTTTGTCCCAGAAAATCAGTTTTCAGCAAGAAACATTTTATAGATTCTCTACCTGAGTGGCTGATATTAATCCTAAGATATAATTCACATGTGCACTGCTTTTACTGTATAAAGTTCTCTAAAATGGGAATTTCAACCTGGAAAAAGCTGCCTGAGTCACAGAAGTGTCTTTTGTTATTGCTTCAACTCATGTTTCTCCAGGGAACCTACAGCACTCTAAAATATCATCATTTCAGTGCTGTGATCCTTCACTGGAAGTTCAGTTTGATTTTTACAGTTTTAAACAAAAGTGGATGATATTAATTAAGATTTTACTTGTAATCACACAATGAAAGTTGTTAATGTTGATTAAAAGAATCACTCCAACTGGGAATGGATGAAGTGGATCTAAAATTACTTACCAGGAGGATAGTGCACAGAATTTCTCTGAAGGTTCTGGACCATGTGGCTTTTCCTGGTACCACTGAAGACACTGCCAAGTGCTTCATCAGTACTCACAAGGTCCCCTGGGATAATCATTTCAGGTTGTTGTGTATCAAGGTAAATTAAATCACTGCTGTGAAAACCAAAATTATGTAGATTTGCCTTTTTCTATCAGTTTCCTGGTTACTGGGTTTCACATGTGATTTATTCAGAGCTCTTGGAGAGAGGGGGAGAAGGAAGATGTCAATCAGAGAAGCAGCTCACCCAAGTCCCAGTTTGCAGCCAAGTGCTTACCCTGTTTACTCCCAGAGCCATAAAAGCAAGGAAAGCTCAGGTTTCTGGCTCAGGTTCTTCTAGACTGACATATTTCCAAGTTTCTGGTGGAGCAGGAAAGGTAATCCTAGGGAAAAAAATATATTAGTGTGCTGAGGTTAAAGTTGTGCTCCAGGAGCTGGAGGTTGCAGCTGTGGGCACACCTGAGTTAGAAGTAACAGTAAAAGGTTTTAAATAAGCAAACCCATTTGTTTTGGAGACTGAAAAATGAGAAAGCTTCCGTTAACCCAAAAGGAAAGTGGGTTTTGTGCATTTACCCTGGATTAAAACACCTGAAGAAAGCCATGTGAGTCTATTTATTGAGTAATCTGTAGAAGACACAGATTATTCTGTATAACCTGAATTCTAATTCTTTAGTGATCCATTTTCCTGTTCATTTGGTGTGGGTTACTCTGCAAATGCAGAGATTCTTGTATTTTGGTGGTGATTTCATTGGGAATAACTGAAGGTTTGCACTGCACTGTTCCAAAGCAGTGGAGTTTGTTGGAAGTGACATTTTGTAGGATTGCTTTGTTAATGACATTTTGTAGGACTGCTTTCTTAGTGACATTTTGTAGGATTGCTTTGTTAGCACATCCATGGGGCAGCAAAATGGTCCAGCCAAAAAATAAAATAATAATCCAAACTCTAATACTTTGCTGAAACATAAACTTTACCTAGCCTGGTTTCCAGGTTTCTGGGAATGCCTCCTGTTCAGCCTTTCAGGAAGTAACAATTTGCTTTTGGCTACAGATGAATTTTTAGGAGAGTGACTCTTTTCAGTGTTCCTCTGACCTCTCGTGTTTCCTTGGCTTAAAAATATGAAATATGAAGCCCAGGACACAGAACAGCCCTGATACACTGGTGGCATATGGGTCCTGGAACAGAAATACTAACTTTGAATCTTTTTCTCTCTGGTCTGCTTCAGTCTCTCTAAGGAAATCTCTTCATTCTTGCTTTCTGTATTCTTTCTCTTCTAAATTCTCAGTTTTTGGGTCAGACCCTTGCCTGTGATAAAAGGTAAGAGTGTTTCACAACTTCTAGAGTCACAGCATGGGTGGGAATTGAGTTTAAATCTGTGTATTTTAATAAGTATTAGCATGACTTCTCCTTGTCACTCCCTCAGGACAAAAAAAACCCAACAAACTCAAATAAGATCTGTCTGGAGCAGTAGATTTATTATGGCAATTCTTTTCCAGATTCATCTTGGCCTATCTAACAGATGCATCGTTTTTCTCAATGATGCTTTTGGACACAAGTATAAAATAAAGCTATAAATGGAATGGAAAAGATAAGAATAGAATCAAATTTTAGTAAAAAAAAAAAACAAGACACAATAAAAATATAATTAAAAAGCACTGAGTCTTCTGGGATAGTTTTCTAATAGATTGTTTGATTTCTGTGCTTCAGTGAAAACCAAGAGCCAGCAGGTGGGAAAATTCTAATAAAAGATTTTCTGCTGTTATGTAGGTGATCTGATCAATAGGGAAATGATTTCCTTGAGGAAGGCCAGGGATCATTCTAAAAAGGATGCTTTGACTACATGACACAGGCACAAACTCATAAATACATTAAACATCTTTTGCTGTTCATGTAAATAACATTATCCATGTAAAAAGCATTGAACAGAAAGCGAAGGGGTAAAATTGAAGGATGGAGATTTAGTCCTTGGTACTTTTGTCAGTTTAGTCTCTGGTTAGGCACTTAAGCATATGCAGAAGGTGAGAAACTTTAATACTTACTACTGGAAGCATGTGCTGAAGTTTTTGGCTGGATTTGGGCTTTAATGTAATTTAAAATCTCTTTTTTTTGCTGCTTAACTACTTTTATACTGCTTTTCAGAGCAGAATTAGAGGAGCAATATTAAATAATCACTGATCATCCTGCAATTTATTATACAGGATAAAATTCTACCTATTATTTCCTATATACAAATTTAGAAGCAGAGTTTCAGAGCTTCTTTGTGGGTGTACAACTGTTCCAGGATGATCTCTGAAAAATAATTCAAGCCAATTTGCTTCATATTCTCTGTTCTAACCACTGCTCTGTGATGCTTTTCATTCCTGTGAAACCTTTAAACAGGTTCAAACCTTCCTCCCAACGTTGGCAAGCTGGGTTGAATCTAAAGCCATCTCAAGGGCTGAAAAATTCTTGATCAACTCTTAAAAAAAATATTTCCACTTCTGCTTTTTCTTGGTTTTCTCTTGGAACTAGACCTGGAACTCCTGAAATAACGTGGGAGCGAGTGCCAGAGTCTGGCTGAATCTCATTTTCTAAGGCAGGAGATAATTCCTATTGTGGTTTGTCAACACTTCCAAATAATATTTGTTGACAGCTAGCAGAAGCTTGACACAACCTGAGGAGGATGTGCAGGTGGGCAAAGGGGAGGGTGAGGACATTTCACCAGGGCTGGTGACTCAGGGCATTGGGAGGGCTCTGGGAGCTGATGCTGGGATGCCCCAGGCACTGTTACAGCATCCTGCAGGACAGCCCCACCTGAGGATTGGCTTTGCCATGGGAAAATGTAGCTGGAATTAGGGCTTTACCACCCTGAGGTTCACCAATCTGCACTAGATTTAACTTGGGCTCTTATTTTGTTCAGTTTTTATCAATTGAGTGTCAGTGGATATCAACTTAGTTGCCCAGAAAGAGTTAAACAGACATCACCTAAAAGTGACTTCTGTGTAAGGTTGGAGTTAGATACACCTGAGCCACTGACCTGGGCATGAAAAATACTCAGTCCCTTTACCACAAGGAGCTATTTAGTCTCTTAAATCTCCACTCTAGACACTTTAAAAACCACTGATAAATATCTGTTTACTCAATACAAATAAACTAAAGATTACGAATATGCACGTGCAATTGGTTTGGGGAATGTGCATGATTTACGTTGCAGTTTTGGACTCTAAATTAGGATTTTGGAGCATCAAGTGCACCTCTAGGAGCAGTTGTGCTGAGTGTTTCTATTCCCCCAAATATCTAGAAAAAAATCCAAATGAAGATCTGCAGCATTTAAAAAAGAAAGAGCAGGGAACAACCCTGCTCACCCTCCCTCTCTAGAGGTCACAGAGCTGGATCTCTCTGAAAGCACCAGAAAGAATTATTTCAATTAAATCTGCAACTGAAATGTTTGAAATGTTTTTTGCTCACCATCTTGCAGGCATCCAAAAATTCAATCTTGGGATGGCCAAAATGCTTGAAGAGGGAACAGAGTTGATGCTGGTTCTTTGGACCTGTCCTTGGCAAGGAAGGATTAGTTGAGACACTAAGAAATAAATTTTACCACTTTTGGCTACATGAAACTTGCTTTATCTCATAAGAGAAGATATCCAGAAGATACCCAGGCAATGCTGGGGAAAGCCAGAACAACCCTGCCCGCCCACCCACCCTCTCTAGAGGTCACAGAGCTGGGTCTCTCTGAAAGCACCACAAAGAAGTATTTGAATTAAATTTCCAACTGAAATGTTTGAAATGTTTTTTGCTCACCATCTTGCAGGCACCCAAAAATTCAATCTTGGGATGGCCAAAATGCTTGAAGAGGGAACAGAGTTGGTGCTGGTTCTGTGGACCTTCTCCTTGGCAAGGGAGGATTAGTTGGGACACTAAGAAATAAATTTTACCACTTTTGGCTACCTGAGACTTGCTTTATCTCATAAGAGAAGGTATCCAGAAGTTACCCATGCCATGTATAACCCTGAGCCAGAACAACTCTGCCCACCCACCCTCTGTAGAGGTCACAGAGCTGGATCTCTCAGCAAGCACCACAAAGAATTATTTCAATTAAATCTGCAACTGAAATGTTTGAAATGTTTTTTGCTCACCATCTTGCAGGCATCTGAAAATTCAATCTTAGGATGGCCCAAACGCTGGAAGAGGGAACAGAGTTGATGCTGGTTCTTTGGACCTGTCCTTGGCAAGGAGGGCTTAGTTGGGACACCAAGAAATAAATTTTACCACTTTTGGCTACATGAAACTTGCTTTATCTCATAAGAGAAGATATCCAGAAGTTACCCAGGCAATGCTGGGGAGAGCCAGAACAACCCTGCCCACCCACCCTCTGTAGAGGTCACAGAGCTGGATCTCTCAGCAAGCACCAGAAAGAAGTATTTGAATTAAATCTGCAACTGAAATGTTTGAAATGTTTTTTGCTCACCATCTTGCAGGCATCAAAAAATTCAATCTTGGGATGGCCCAAATGCTGGAAGAGGGAACAGAGTTGATGCTGGTTCTTTGGACCTTCTCCTTGGCTAGGGAGGATTAGTTGGGACACTAAGAAATAAATTTTACCACTTTTGGCTACCTGAGACTTGCTTTATCTCATAAGAGAAGATATCCAGAAGATATCCAGGCAATGCTGGGGAAAGTCAAAACAACCCTGCCCACCCACCCTCTCTAGAGGTCACAGAGCTGGATCTCCCAGCAAGCACCACAAAGAAGTATTTCAATTACATTTCCAACTGAAATGTTTGAAATGTTTTTTGCTCACCATCTTGCTGGCATCCAAAAATTCAATCTTAGGATGGCCAAAATGCTTGAAGAGGGAACAGAGTTGGTGCTGGTTCTTTGGACCTGTCCTTGGCAAGGGAGGATTAAATCAATCTTTAAATAAAGAAATAAATTTTACCACTTTTGGCTACATGAAACTTGCTTTGTCTCATAAGAGAAGATATCCAGAAGATACCCAGGCAATGCTGGGGAGAGAGCTGAGAGCTCAGCTCTTGGAGCTGATGAGGAATCCCTCAGCCTTGGTCTTGCTGGGGTTAAGCTGCAGTTTTGCCCTTGCCTGGCCATGTGCCCTGGTGCTTTTGACCCTGACCTGGGGGCTGACTCTCCAACCTGAGCTCCATCATCACCAGGGACTGATCTTTAGCCTTGGTACCATCACACAGTTTTCCTCTGGGAAAATTACCTCTTGGAAAGGCTGAGCTGGAGGAGCTGAAGGCATTTCCCAAAACCCTTGTTTTAACCAGCTTAAAATCAGCTGCTCTGCCCTCCTGCTTAAGCCGTGCTTCTCATCACCTCTTCTGACCTCTTTTCCAGGAGCTTTTCATCTCTGGTCTCTCAGGAAGCCCTTCTCTGCTCATCCCAGTTGCATCTCTGCATCTGCTCAGCCTTAAACCTGGAAACTGCTTGGGAAGGGATGGGGGATAAAGGAAGGAGAGGGAAATATCCCCCACCTTTTAACCCCACAGACCTTGGGTCCCCCCCTTGCCCTCTTGCTAAGTGATAGAGAAAGGACAGAGCAGAAGATGAAGATAATATCCATGTTGCTTACCACATCTGGAAGGTGGTTAAGAGAAAAAGAGGGAAGAGGGCTGCTGGATACACTGCAATTCCCAGGCTGGGCTGCTGCAAGCATCTGGAAATTCAGTAAGTGTAGATTTTCTTGTGGTATTTCTCCATCTCGGGCTGGAGTGGAAATGGGAAAGTAATAAAGCTTATGCAAACATTCCAGAAATACAAAGAGAGGTTTGGTTTAACAGTGGCAATGAAAAGGGAATGTATTTGGGATCTTATTTTGTTCATTTTTTACCAATTGAGTGTCAGTGGATATAAACTTATTTGCCCAGAAAGAGTTAAACAGACATCACCTAAGAGTGACTTCTGTGTAAGGTTGGAGTTAGATACATCTGAGCCACTGACCTGGGCATGAAAAATACTCAGTCCCTTTACCACAAGGAGCCATTTATTCTCTTAAATCTCCCCTCTAGACACTTTAAAAACCACTGATAAATATCTGTTTACTCAATGCAAATAAACTAAAGATTATTTTTGATGTTTACAGAGGATCTGGCACTGCCCTATTGGATGTAAATGTACTACCTGTGCCAAGAAGTCTGACAACTGTTTTTGGGATGGACCCAAATGCATACCACAGCTCACCTAAGTATGATTTATCATGTCAAAACCAAGCAGGGAATCTTTCCTGATGGGACCCATGCAAACATTCCTTTCTTCTAAGTGGCATCCTGGGTCCTGGGCCAGAGGGCAGCATCTGAGTGAAGATCCCTCCCTCCCTTGGAGTTCTTCAGCACCAGTTTCTCATCTGCACAAACCTAATTAAAAGCCCAGATCCTTTCTTGGTGTGTGGGGTATATATTGTCTGAGTTCAAGGTGTGATATTTATTGGCTTTGACATCTGTGCTATTTCAACTCCTGGAGCAGCCTTGACGTTCTCGGCATTAAAATATTTCAAAACCAAGGTTATAAATCAAAGTAAATGACAGTTCAAAAATAGGCAGAGATGAAATAGGTGTGTTGTTCTATCCTAGGCACAGCCCATCATGATTTCCTTTCCACTGCAGTAGCCAACTTGCTAATTTAATTACTTTTTCTTCTTTCCTCAAAGAGTGAAATCTCTCGTAAGAACAAGGTTGGTCAAAAAACCTCTCTCCAAAGCTAACAGAGCTAAGTGGGTTTCTCTTACAATGGGAAAACAACAGCTTAGCTGCAGAGTTCAGGGTGGAATTTCAAGGGACAAAGTATTTAAAGACCGACCCTCACCTACACACAGTTGCTGCTACATAATTCAGCCTGATGTGTCCCTTGTCTTCCCCCAGAGCCAGAGTTCCTACTCCTCTGGTTTAATACTTAACCAAAAAAAAAAAAAAGGACATCAAAACATTCCAGTGCTTGAAACCACTGATAATGTACATTTTCTTAATCAGTTCAGGGGGAGAGTGGATGTTATTTCAGCCTACTTGATATGCAATGATTTGATTTTCTATATGGATAAAGGAAGGGAAAAAAAAAAAAAAAAAAAGGAAAAAGGCATCAATTCCAACCACTGAAATCTGCATGTTATTCAGTGAATCATGCTCCCAATTTTGAAGTTCAAAGATATATATACATCTCTATTCAGTGCTGTTCAACTTATTACTCCTTAGCTTCTACAGAAATGGTTCTCCTCTAAAACCATAAATGCACCCCACAAATGGGAATTTCAGGCTGTCTGTATTGAGACATGAGAGAAATCCCTTAATTCCTATGAGATATCTACTCAGTTTCCAGACCAGAGAAGCTCCACAGCATTTTTCTACAGAATTAGTGCAATACAACCTTATTTACTATCAGCTCTGAGGAGGCAGCTATTATAGAATCCTAGAACTGGCTGGGTTGGAAGGGACCTCAGAGATCATCAAGTCCAACCCTTGATCCACTCCCGCTGCAGTTCCCAGCCCATGGCACTCAGTGCCACATCCAGGCTCTTTGGAAAGATCTCCAGACACGGAGAATCCACTACTTCCCTGGGCAGCCCATTCCAATGCCTGATCACCCTCTCCAGAAAGAAATTCTTTCTCATCTCCAACCTAAACCTCCCCTGGCACAACTTGAGACCTTTTGTGCCCTCTTGTCTTGCTGAGAGTTGCCTGGGAAAAGAGCCCAACCCCCCCCTGGCTCCAACCTCCTTTCAGGGAGTTGGAGAGAGTGAGGAGGTCTCCCCTGAGCCTCCTCTTCTCCAGCCTCAACACCCCCAGCTCCCTCAGCCCTTCCTCACAGCAATTCTGCTGGATCCCTTCACAGCCTCCTTGCTCTTCTCTGGACCTGCTCCAGCACCTCAATCTCCTTCCTGAACTGCCTGAGGGGCCCAGAACTGGACACAGGACTCAAGCTGTGGCCTCCCCAGAGCTGAGCACAGGGGCAGAATCCCTTCCCTGGACCTGCTGGCCACGCTCTTCCTGAGCCAGCCCAGGATGCCATTGGCCTTCTTGGCCACCTGGGCACACTGCTGGCTCATGGTCACCTTCCTGTCAATCCAGACACCCAGGTCCCTCTGTCTGGCTGCTCTCCAACCACTCTGTGCCCAGCCTAGAGCACTGCTCTTCACAAAGAAAAGCAGACAATCAGTTTTCCAGATAATTTTTAAAACAACCTCCTCAGTAACATCTCCCCTGAAATCTTTCTGTTCCAATTTCTTCACTGGCTGGAGGTTTCAGAAAGGGTTTAGGACCTTAAAGGCCAACTTCTGAATGGATGTTTAAAGAGTTTTTCTAACTGCTGGGCTGCAGTTTGGTTTTGTTGGCATTCAGAGGAGGGGAGTTTGGGCACACTCCATGGCAGCTGCTACCTACACATTATTACCACTGCCTGGGAGATGATGTGTTTGGAAAGTTTAGATCTAGGATGGGATCTCTAATGAGAGGAGTCCAGCCCTGTGTGAATAGGGCATCACAAGGATACATTTGCCCCAAAAGCCCTGGAGCTCATTTACTACCTGGAGCTGTGCTGAGAAGACTTTGTTACCCCCCCCCTTGCCTCTCTCTTCTTTCAGCCACCTCCAGTTCTTGGTGGAAAAGACCAAGTTGGGAGCCACTATGGTCTGAAAAAGAGAAGTTTATAATTCCACACCCGCCTGCCAGTTCTTAAAGAGTTTTCCTTGAAAGTTTTGCCCAGTCTGGAATAGCTAAGGAATTGGTACAACACACACAAGGCAAGACGTGCACTGCTAAATCTAAATTAAACCCAAATCCTTGCAGCCTTCAGTGCTGATGCACCACGTGCTGGAATAGAAAGTAAAATTGTGCCTGGAAAGTGCTGGAAAGCACAAATCTTTTAAAAGGACTCAAGATCCTGTCAGTTAAAGCTCAGGGAAGAAAATCTCTGCCTGCTTTTAGGAACCTCTGTGAGATGTTGGAGCAAGAAGCTGCAAACAGTAGCTGCCAACCTGGCTGGGGTTCCTGGAGCAATCTCCTGAGATCAGTTCTCTGACAGGTCACATCCTCCATCTGGCACCACCATTCCTTATTTTCATTAAGACTTTCCATTTTTTCTTTGCTCTTCTCACTCGAGCCAAAAGAAACAAGAGGGCAGTAAAGCACAATTTTAGCTGAATATGAATTTTATCATTTTACCACTGCATTACACCACTTACCAAGTATTTAGGTTCTGTTCTGCTAGGAAAAAAACACATGTCAGGATTTAAGGGAAGGCTGTGCTAAGCTTTAGCACACAGACTATAAAGTATACATGTGAATTATTATTCCTCCAGTCTAAGCAAATCCATATGACATTATGACTTCATCTTCACCAGTTCCTTATACAACTCAGTGGAAAACATCATCTTTTTTTTCAAATCTCTGTCCCTTCATCCAGACTGG
Organism: Calypte anna; assembly: GCF_003957555.1. NCBI lineage: Eukaryota > Metazoa > Chordata > Aves > Apodiformes > Trochilidae > Calypte > Calypte anna. Next base: position 2,679,345 of record NC_044246.1, on the reverse strand, counting down.
ACTTTTTAACAGCTCAAAAATAATCATAAAACCAAAGATGTCAGTGAAATGCTGCTCCTCACAGAGCAGAGGAATCAACATTTGAGAACAGCTACTTCAGTGGCAAAGCTAGAGATACACCTAGGTCAGGAAGAGTCATATTAAGTGTAATTTCTTGAGATCCATTTTTAATTCCCTTACCTTTTTTCCTTGAGAGTGGTGAGCCTGGTGACACCCAGAGTTAAACCTGGATTTATTCATCACTTCTCCCAGCTCAAGTTACCAAGCTGAAGCTCCAAAACCTTTCAACTTGCACCAAAACTCCTGGGCATGAGGTTGGGAAGGTATTTACATTGAAATACATTTTTGTATGTATTTAAATACAAATTTAAATGTAAATACAATGTAAATACATTTTTACATTGATAAGGCAATAAATCCTGGCAATCTATTCCAAAGGGACCATTGCAGTTGGAAGCACAATGTCTGGAGGAAGATGGCAGAGAAAACTCTGCCTGTTGCTGAAATGGAGACCTCCTCTTCCTCCCTGTTCTCACCAGCTCCTCTGACCTGCCATGGGTCTGTTGGAGCTTTTCTGGAGATGGTTCCAGAAGCCAAATTAGCCTGAAGTTAACCCTGAAAAAACAGGTATGTGCCCTCACACCTATTCCAGAAACTGGGTCACAAGGAGGATCAGGAAATCTCTGCCCAGAGGAAGGCTGAGGGGGAACACAAATGTCCACACCATAAAAATCTTCAAGTCTTCAAAGCCCAAAGGTATTTTGGAGTTGGTTTTGTACTTGGCCCAAATCCTTGATGTTCTCATGGAGTGAGAGCCAGCAGAGGACTGAGGACAAACTGCTGGAGCCATCTCACCCATCTTCTCCCTTCATCTTCTGACAGGGCAGGGGCAAAGATGATGCCAAAGATGGGGCTGTGTCATGCCAGACCCCTTCCCCCACCTCCTTTGTCTGAAGTGAAGGACAGAAAACAGAAGTCATGAAATCCTTAAGGTTGGAAAAAACCTCTGGGATCATCAATTCCAACCCCTACCCCCCTTGACTGAACTTCCCAGGAAGGGAAGAGCATTCCAAAGTGTAACTCACGGGTGGGATTTCTCCCAGCCACATGGCAAAAAGAGGTGGATTCTGACATTCATCACCTGCCTCTTGAAGTGACAGAAATCCTGGGATGTCATCTCTCCTCCCATTGGGAAAAAAAGGGGAATGACTAAACGGCTGGCAAAGGGAGCTGGTCCTGGGTGGGTCTGATGCTGATGTGTCTAAGGGAATTGCAGAAGAAAAAAAGACATCACAGTGCTTTGTTTGGGGTTTTTTTGCTTGTTTGGGTTTTTTTTTTAATTGTTAATTAGTGCTGAGAGAGCATGGAGTTTATAATCTGAAAGAAAAGGCAGGATTTATGGCCTTCCAGCACTTGGCCAGGCCAGCTGGGGAAGCAGGGCAGATGGAGAACTAAAAGCTCCTTCCACAGGCAAGAGAAGAGAGTATTTTATAAAATGAATAACAGTCCAGAACCAGCAAATCTGGTACCATTTTGGGAGAGCAGTGGTGTGTGAGAGACCACAGAATGAGGCTAACATTGTGAACATCATGCATTAGGCATCACTTCTGCCAATAATAATATGGCCTGAAGTACAAGTGCCCACTCCTGGCCAGAAAATAAAATTAAAATCAAATAAATTAAAAAGAAAACAAACCCCAACCCAGACCAGCAAAGAAAAATGGAGAAATAATGATAATAATTTAGGATGAAAAAGTATTTGCCCCCCCTCAGCTCATGCTCAAGCATTCAGGATTGCTCCCAGTGCTCTGATCACTACTTATGTGTCCAGAAATAAACATTTTCTTGCCTTATGAATGCTTTCAGGAAAGGAGAGCTTCAATCCTTCTCAGTACAGAGCCTGAGGACAGATCAGGCTGTTGGCACATTTAGCTGCTCAGTGTCCTCCCCAGATCTAACCAGAAATTCCAATCCAGGGCAGGGAAATGATTTTGTAAATAGAAGGCAAGAGGGGAATAAACTTTTCCCTTTTGTCAGGGTTTAACACTGGCCTGGCAATTAAACCGAGTACCAGACACTCTCTATTAATCTCTCTCTCCTCCTTGATAAAGAAAGGAGAGAGAATAAGGGAGAGAGACTGATGGGTTGGAAACTAAACTACACAGCTTTAATGAAACAGGAATGATAAATAGGAAAAATGACTAAATCTATACAAATATACAGGAAAATGGATCCCACATTCCTCCCTCTTTTCCCCCAATAACTCTCACGTCAGCACCGAGGCTGCAGGGCAGCCCTGGTAAAGTCCAGGCTGGAATCCTGGGGTCAGCAGCAGTTGGAGCTGGAGGCAGGAACACACAGATATGGGCTGGGATGGATCAGGAGCACAAGCAGAGGAAGGGATGGAATCCTCCCAGGATGCCGGGTGAAGGAAGAGAAGTAGGAAATCAGGAAATCTGGAAATCTGGCTTGGCCCTCGTGATGCCTCAGCTTTATCCTGAGTATGAGGTGTATGGGATGGAATCCTCTGTTTGGTCAGTTCTGGCATCTCTCTTGTCCCTTCCTCCCCAAAGGAGGCTTCAGGTGGGACCTCTTTATTCCTCCTGGAGGGTTAAATGTTCCTCAGAGCTGAGCAGTGGCCTTGGCTCTGCACACCAGGCTCCAGCAGTAACTCTAAACATCAAGTGTTATCAGTCCTAGAAGCACACACTGTCTGAGAAACTTGCTGTTAATTTCAGCAAGTGCAACTACTTAAAGAGACTTAGCTAAAAGTAAAAGTACAAAACAGAAAATCACCTTTATCCTGGCCCAAACCAGGACACCTTTATACCCAGCTTCTGGTGATGAGCAATTGACACACTTCCTGAGCAGGATCTGAACAGGCTTAATACTCCCCAGTGAGCATAACCTTCACAAATTTGTCTTACCTCTTTTTTTTAATTTTTTTTTCTGTCTTCCATCACATTCTGTGACCAAGAGCATCTCACTTAAGTGCCATGTGAAAATGTCCTCTTTCTGTTTGAATAACATTTGATTTCTAATCTTTTCCTCTAAGAGAAGCATTTCTCATCCCACTTCTGTGCAGCCTTCATGATTACTTATGATTATTTATGATTATTCTGCCTCAGTCCCATTTTTCCAGCTCCTGGGGAGATCCCCAGGAGGCATTCCCACCTCAGGCCTGGCCTCTTCACTGGAGTTTTCAAAGTTCTAGCCAGTAGTTTTTCTCTTTTGTGCAATTTCAAGACTGAAAAGCAAATAATGGAAAATAACTGAGAATTAGGCTTAAAACCTGGATACTTTTGGGAAAGCTTTTTGGAGATTGACTTTAATACATATATCTGGGTTAGACCATAAAGATGACCACTGTATTAACAATAAAATTACAATTCCATAGCCCTTTTTTTTATGTTTTGAGGATCTCAGAAATTACTAATGTATCAGACAGTATATTTGAGATAGGTTGTGATGGAACTCTGCTGTTAAGGGTGTAGCAGCACAGAAAGAAAAGCAGCACTGATGCATTAAAGGCTCCTCAGTGTTTGACTTTGCAGGCACAGGTAATTGCTGCCATACCCCACACAAGAAGCTTGAAACAAAAGGAAGGGATTTCAGATATTCTAGATTCAAGCAAGGCTCTCCTGGCACTAATAAAAATTTGGACCAAACACCTCAATTAATTCCCTCCCCCCCAAAAAAAACCCAATCATCTTACCAGTCCAGATTCTCCACTTTAGAGTTGTCTGAAAAATAATCTTCCTTGAAAATATGGCATTCCTGTAATACTTCTGACCCAAGTTAGACTCAGACAGGCAGAAATGCATTGCAGGTTTCATATCTAAAAGAAAATAAGAGAGAATTAATATCTGATATCTAAGAGAGATGAAGTAGCAGGATTATGGTTGACAAACACCAATGTCCTGGGTAGGTTTATTTGTCACAAATGGAATGTAACACCTGGAAAAAAAAAAAAAAAAAAAGGAATAGGCAGGGGCAATGATTTAGTATGGCTTTTTTGCAAAACAAAATATTATATATTAAGGAAGGAATCATCCTGATGAGTCATAAGAACACCTGCAGCTATTGGAGTTATGGGAGATACCAGTAAATCAAGTGAAACAAGGTGTTTTTGTACCTTTCCCAATTGCAGGAGTGCTGACAGAATGCTGTCCTGGTTTATTTCCTCAGGATGAATGGGGCTGTGTCCTGACATCCTCAGTGTGCAGAGACTTCTCAGACACTTTTATGCTCATCTCAAGTAGATCTCAGCAAAACTGATGCCCTCTTTCCACAGAGTTTTTGAGATGTCTGTTCTGTCACTTAAAAGGGGGCATCCTTGTCCAGCCACCCTGGTTTTTAGGTTTATGGCATTTCTGTAGAAGTAGCTCTAGAACTGGCATCTCCTGATCCCATACCAGAATTTCTATTTGGGTTTTCCTGAATTTCTATTTGGGTTTTTGTAGTGAAATGAGGCAAGCAGGTGCCACTAATTGCCAGGGAGTGAGCATGAGCTTGTGTCAAGCCCACCTGTGCCTAATTAGGATTGGCCTCCTGGTCCTGCTCATGCGCAGTGGGGGCCCACCCTAATCAGGCACAGGTGGGCTTGACACAAGTTCATTCCACTCCCTGGCAATTAGTGGCACCTGGTTGCCTCATTTCACTACAGGTTTTCCTGGTCCTCACATCTGACACACACAGATTTTCAAATATAACCCTTACCCATTGAGGCAGGGAAGGAGAGAGTCTCAGCTCCACAGATTTCCTGACCATCCAGCCTTCAGTTCAGGTCAACCAGTAAATCAGCAAATCCCTAAAGAGCAGAGAGATTTCCAGGCTGCAGAATTGTTTCCTCAACACCACATCTCCTAGGAGCATCTTTGGTTGGACATCTTTGGGTTTTACTCTCCAGGATCTTTCTGCTCCTACCTTCTGCCCTTTCTGCAGAGCTTTCTTTCAGATGCTTTTCCAGGGGGAGGGGGAATTCAGTTCTTCCAAGACTTTGAGAATCTCTGTGTCCCAATTGCTCTTTCTGAAACCTCCTGGCAGAGGAGCACCCAAGGTCTGCTTGACCTGGCTGGCACCCTGCCCAGCTTTCAGGATTTCTTGTGCTTCTCTGCATTCATTGCCCATTTGTCTCTGAAACCAGTTAGAAATGGAGCTGAAACCAGCTCTAAATGTATTATTTCTGTCACACTCTGTCACGACATCCAGCCACAATACTTCAGCATCCCTGAAACCTTCTGCTGCCCTTGAATGCTTGTAGTTGGTGTCACCCCCTATTAATATTTCCCTCATCAGATGGATATGGATGTCAGGATTCCATGCTGGCTGTTTACAAAACTAATTTTTAAATTACTTTAAGCTATGGTTAACTCATATGGCTATGGTTAATAATATAGCACTGCTCCTCCTCTGGCAAACCCATGTTATGGTTACTTTCTCATTTACACACTGAAATTCCAATGTCCTATCCATTGTCCTCTTTCCACAGGGTTTTTGAGATGTCTGTTCTGTCACTTAAAAGGGGGCATCCTTGTCCAGCCACCCTGTTTTTTAGGTTTATGGCATTTCTGTAGAAGTAGCTCTAGAATTGGCATCTCGTGATCCCATAGCAGAATTTCTATTTGGGTTTTCCTAGGCCTCACATCTGACATACACAAAACTCAAGGAACAGGAATAGTTTGATTCCTCAGATCCTTTGATTCATCAGATCCTTTCACATTTCTTAAATAAAAGGAATGTTTAGAGAAAAGAGCTCCTTTTCTCTAGAGGGCCAGATGAGAAACTATTCTCTGTCCATGCTCTCCTTGGAAAAGGCTTAAGAACTCAGACAAGAAATGCATGGAAAAAGTCACATGTAATAAATGACAGAGCACACAGCTGCAGGAATAAGTGCCAGAGTCTGTAGCTACTGTTAAAACTTCTTTAGTGACACATCTGTAGAATATACAGAAAAAAAGCCAACATGGAAAAGGCACTTTCAGTCCTCACGCTCTGAGACAGTGGTGAAGAGAGTGTTTATTGCTGCTCATGGAAAATCATTACTGATTGACAAGCCAAAAAACATACAGATCCCTGCCAGAAAAACTCATTTTTGGAGTTGCTGATGTCTCTCTTTCATGACTTTGCTTATGAAATGGGATTTGGAAGATCCTTAGCCTGGTTGTCATTCTCCTGCTGTGGGTAAAATAACTGCAGCAAATGGGACCTTCCAGAGCAGTGTGAGGGCATCTGCCTTTTAAGATGGTTTATTTATAGTTGTGCCCATGTGCTGAGCACTTCCCAGGTTGCTTTTTTTAATTCTTCTGTTTTTTTTCCCTTCTAATTGCTGTCTGAACAAACTAAGTCACACTTACCTCAATATCTTTGGAACCTCACATCTGTTTTTTAGATCCTGGGTGAAACTGAGCATTTCTCATGCTTTGCCATAGCTTGGAGTAACCTCTACTGCCTGCTCAGGTTGGAAATAGATCTTAAATTCAACTACTATATACTCTCTAAATATGCTATACTCTGTATAGCATGTATATAGCTCTACAGAGCTCTATATATCCTATACTCTATATGCTATACCCTGTTATTTATCTGAACCTGCAAAAACACTGAACCTGAAGTACCTGTATGCTAAAATAGTGAATTACAAGCTAAGATGAGTGCTTATTAAGATATATGGTTTGAAATAGATCTTAAATTCAACTACTATATAGTCTCTATATATGCTATACTCTGTATAGCATTTATATAGCTCTATATAGCTATATATGTGCTATACTCTATATGCCATACTCTGTTATTTATCTAAACCTTCAAAAACACTGAACCTGAAGTGCCTGTATGCTAAAATCATAGAATCATAGAATCCTAGAATTGGCTGGGTTGGAAGGGACCTCAGAGATCATCAAGTCCAACCCTTGATCCACTCCCGCTGCAGTTCCCAGCCCATGGCACTCAGTGCCACATCCAGGCTCTTTGGAAAGATCTCCAGACACGGAGAATCCACTACTTCCCTGGGCAGCCCATTCCAATGCCTGATCACCCTCTCCAGAAAGAAATTCTTTCCAATCTCCAACCTAAACCTCCCCTGGCACAACTTGAGACCTTTTGTGCCCTCTTGTCTTGCTGAGAGTTGCCTGGGAAAAGAGCCCAACCCCCCCCTGGCTCCAACCTCCTTTCAGGGAGTTGCAGAGAGTGATGAGGTCTCCCCTGAGCCTCCTCTTCTCCAGCCTCAACACCCCCAGCTCCCTCAGCTGTAGCAGGAGGAGCCTTTCTTGCTCCTGAGGCTCGATGAGCTGCTAGCCTCTCCATTGCCTCACACAAGAGTGAGCTTCCCTCTGTGGGTGTGTGTCCCACCTTTATTGGCCCCATGCTAATAGGGGGCCTGCCCTAACCAGGCACAGGTGGACTCACACCCACTCTTTGGCAACTCGAGGCACCTGGTTTATCTTGTGTCTCTACACTCAGCCCTTCCTCACAGCACTTGTGCTGGATCCCTTCACAGCCTCCTTGCTCTTCTCTGGACCTGCTCCAGCACCTCAAGCTCCTTCCTGAACTTCCTGAGGGGCCCAGAACTGGACACAGGAACTCAAGCTGTGGCCTCCCCAGAGCTGAGCACAGGGGCAGAATCCCTTCCCTGGACCTGCTGGCCACGCTGTTCCTGAGCCAGCCCAGGATGCCATTGGCCTTCTTGGCCACCTGGGCACACTGCTGGCTCATGGTCACCTTCCTGGCAATCCAGACTCCCAGGTCCCTCTCTGTCTGGCTGCTCTCCAACCACTCTGTGCCCAGCCTGGAGCTCCCCATGGGGTTGTTGTGGCCAAAGTGCAGGACCCGGCCCTTGGAATGTTGAACCTCATCCCATTGGGATCATCCCAACTCTCCAGTCTGTCCAGGTCCCTCTGCAGAGCCCTCCTGCCTTCCAGCTGATCCACACTCCCCCCAGCTTAGTGTCATCTGTGAATTTGCTGATGATGGACTCAATCCCCTCATCTAAATCATCAATAAAGATATTGAACAGCACTGGGCCCAAATTATTATGCTGAATTATAAGCCAAGATGAGCACTTATTAAGATATTTGGTTTGAAATACATCTTAAAGTCAACTACTATATACTCTCTAAATATGCTATACTCTGTACATCATGTATATAGTTCTATATGTGCTATGCTCTATATGCTATACTCTGTTATTTATCTAAACCTTCAAAAACACTGGACCTGAAGTGCCTGTATGCTAAAATACTGAATTATAAGCCAAGAGGAGTGCTTCTTAAGATATTTATGAATTTAAAAACAGGATAGAATAAAGATCTACTTCAGTTCTACTTTAGACAATCTCCCTACTCCAGGCTTTCACAGTCCAAACCCCAAGGATCTCAGTTAAGTAATTCAATATATTGCAGAGAATTTCAGATCTAGACTAAGATTTAGCTCAGAATGTATAAATATATCAAAGAGGAAACATTGTATTTTACAGATTTGTTTAATTATTACTATTTAATAAACCATCCAATGCTTTTTTACTCAGTATATGCTTCACCATCAGATTAACTGGACAGAGCTTCATGGTCAGAGTAGCTATGAGAATCAGAATCAGCAGAAGGATGCTACCTCAAAACAAGATATTGTTTTTCTACATGGTTTATTAAATACCTGGCTGATGGATCACTCAAAGCTTTCTAATTAAACCAAAAAATCAGCCAATAAATGAAGAATAACCTGCAAACTCATTGCTATAAGATAGATGTTTAAAAAAAAACAACCTATGAAAATCATCCCAGAATAATAACCTGATGAATTATTGCCCCGTGGCTTTGATTTTTCCACTGCTGGCTGCCAATATAAAATAGAAACACCCAGTCAAAGATGGATTTCTCCAAAGTGTAAAGATTATCCTCCCTTGGTACACTGCTTTTGGTTGGAGAATACTGCAGTCTGTTTATCCATGGACTTTGGGAAAACAAGGAGCAAAACAAACAAACAAACCAACTCACAAAGAAAACCCCCAAAGGATTTATGCTGCATTTTCATTCAATATCTCAGAGGAAACAAGACATGTAGGATGGTGAAACAACATATGAAGTGTCACTTCTGGCAGTGATTGAAAGGAAATGAGATCCATAGCATTTGAGGACAAGGAATGTCAGTTTAAAAACAAGACAGCAGCTCTTTATGGTACTTGTTTGATTGCAGTGTGCTGGAGCCTTATATCTAATTTTCTGAAAAGCCCAAGTGCAGCTGGGTTGTCCTAAAACACCAGAGAAAGAAAAAATATTCTGTTTTCCCTCTTGTTTCTCAAGGATGTTGTATCCCTCATCAGTTAGAAGCAGATGAAAAACTAGAGAGGAAATAAAACCACTTGGAAAAAATAGCTATTCCCCCTCTAAAGACATTTCTAAAGAAATGTCTACTATAAATTGTTGTGTTTTCCTTCTTTCCTCCCTTCACGTCAAATTTCAAACATTGGGCCAATAGTTAAAACTATTTTTCTGAAAAATCTACATTTTGTGAGTCGTGGTGTATTTCTGAACCTCACTTGCTGGGTAGTGTTTCAGATCCAGGGCTTTTCCAGCCCTAAAAATGCCACTGCTACCAAGAAGACCTCAAGCTACTGTTGGGCACTGAACAATCTGCAGAAAACTCCATTAGCTCCTTGATTTTTCCTGCTGAAAATTACTTCTATAATAAACTTCCTGACCCTGACACCAGTTATAAATAAACTGGAAACCCATCTGTCCAAGAGGGGCATGGTCAGAGAGATGAACATGAAACATCACCCAGTGGAAGCATCTTCTGTCTCCAAGAAAATGAATGTTCAGAGGCTGAGCTGCTCCTCACACCAGGACCTAAAATTAAATTGTGTGATTCTAAGGATTTTCCAGGTGCTCCTTGAGCTCTGGAAGGCTCAGGGCTGTGACTGCTTTGCTTTTCCAGTCACTGCCCACCCCTCAGTGCAGAACCTTTCCCTAATGTCCAACCTGAAGGTTCTGGGTTCTTGTATCCTGGCATGGGTCAGCAAGAGAAACTCCGGGTGAAATATTCTAGGTTGAGACCAAAGTTTCATCAGGTCTGGTAGGGAAAAGGGCTGAAAATCAGACTGGGAACCACTTGGCAGGTAGTTAAAAATGAAGAAATGATTTGATTTGGGCAGGGATGCCTGAAACAGCTTCTTGACATCATTCATCTGTGCACAGCTCTGCAAAAATGGCTCAGATGGAGGGAAAAAGCATTTCCTGGGGCTGTTTCAGGGGGAAGACAAAGGGCAAATAAAAAAACCCCAAAGTGCTTAATAATTGGCAAATAAAAAAACCCCAAGGTAAATAATTAATAATTAAGGTTAATAATTAACTCTTCCAGTGTCATCACTGCCCCATGGGATGCCAGCACTGCAAGAACCATCACCCCGAGCTCTGGAGCTCTCTGCTTGCAGGGCCCATCCCAAAATTCTGACCTCACACAAGGATTTTCTTTGGCTTTGCTCAAAGTCATCTTCTGGGATGTCACAGGGTTCCTTGCTTTTCCTCTCAACTTCTCTTTTTCCTTTTTTTCCTCCCGTGAATGAATTTTCCTGCTGTCATACTGCAGAGCTCTTGGGAATCAGGTTTGGCTCCAAGTTCAGCTTCTTGGAGAGGGAAAACACAAAGTCCACAGTGCAGAGAGAAAGAAATGTTACAGCATCACTCAGATTGTTTCATGGGGCAGTCTCAGAGATTCCACAGTATTCTCCTTGCTTCAGTTTCTCAAAAGTTTGCTAAATTCTGTGCAAAGAAACCTCTCTAATCTTTACCTTTTCTGGACCACGCTGAGCTCGTGCTCAGCTTCTATTCTTTTCTTTTCACTGGAACTTGTTCTGCAAAGGGCTTGAGCTCTTATTTAGTCATGAAATTCACAAAGCTTTTGGTCACTAGGGATTTTGAATTGTAGAAAAAATAAAGAGAAAAAAAACCAAACCCCAAACATGACCATTTTCACTCACATTGCTCTATTCTGGCCTAGAGTTGCTCTCCATCTGTCAAACAAAAATTCCATAAGTCAAATGCTGTTGAGGAGCCCATTGACCCTGGGAATTGCCTTTTTTTTTTTTTTCTTTTTGCATCAAGATCTCCCTAAGGAATAAGATGATGACCTAGAATCCAGATCAGGTTATAATTTCACCACGTCCAAAAAAAAAAAAAAAATCATATTAGTTCTGCTTCAAAAATGCTGATGAAGTCATTGTGAAGCAATTCTGGAGGGGCTGATGGAGCTTTAATTAAAATCTGGGTCAAGCATGAATTTGAAGTGGGGGGAACCGCCTTGCCCTGGCCCTAAGGGACTCACAAACCTTGCTCTGAGTTAACTGTGAAATGTGTGTTTGTTTGAAACACTGACAGGACCTTGAAATAAAAACCTGCCTCCTGAGCTGAGGGGCAAGGAGCTACAAGAGCCAAAGTTCCCTTAAAATAAAATTCACTTCCATGCCCCAAAGCCTCCAGATCTCCAAGCACAGCAGTACCAGAGGAGCAAACCAAACCCTTCCAAAGGTTGGATGATGGAAGTTGTAGGATTTATAGGGGAAAAGATCTGGACTGATGGCTGTAGAAATCCCAGTGCCATTGTTTTAATTCTATCACTGTCCTTCCAGGTCTTGGGGTGGCACTGGGAGTCACAGCTACAACCAGCCAGGCTGGTGAAGGGACTCGAGCACAGACCCTATGAGAAGAGGTTGAGGGAGCTGGGGGTGTTGAGGCTGGAGAAGAGGAGGCTCAGGGGAGACCTCATCACTCTCTCCAACTCCCTGAAAGGAGGTTGGAGCCAGGGGGGGGTTGGGCTCTTTTCCCAGGCAACTCTCAGCAAGACAAGAGGGCAGGGTCTCAAGTTGTGCCAGGGGAGGTTTAGGTTGGAGATGAGAAAGAATTTCTTTCTGGAGAGGGTGATCAGGCATTGGAATGGGCTGCCCAGGGAAGTAGTGGATTCTCCGTGTCTGGAGATCTTTCCAAAGAGCCTGGATGTGGCACTGAGTGCCATGGGCTGGGAACTGCAGCGGGAGTGGATCAAGGGTTGGACTTGATGATCTCTGAGGTCCCTTCCAACCCAGCCAATTCTATGATTCTATGATAACCCATCCCTCACTCCTGAGCATCTTCTTGCCCACTCGGTGCAGGCACCTGCACTTGCCTGGCCCTTTAGGGTGTCCTCCCACACCAGGAGAAAGGAAAATGTTTATTTACCTGGGGGTAGGATTCAGCTGAAGCAGAAAATCAATTTCCCTCCCTCCCCTGTGGGGCGAGAAGGGACCAACAAGAGGCAAGAAGTGAAAAGCTGTGAGCAGGGCAAGGAACGTTGGGAGAAACTTTGGAGAACTCTTTCTGCTCCTGCTCACCATCACTTGGGCTTCAGAGGCTGGGAACTGAAGAAAAACTTTTCTCCCTATCCTCCAACCAACCTCCTTCAGCAAAAAGACAAAAAAAACCTTCAAAAGTTTTGGTTGTTTTTGTTCGAGGTGCTGAAGTGCTGACCCAGCCCATCACAAAGAGAAAATCTGGTGTAAAAACAGCCTAAAAAAAAAAATAAAATACAAGAGTGAGGGGGCAGGGCCAAAGGGCTCAGCACTTTTAGTGTTTGCTTAATTCTTGTGGTACAAATTGTTTTGGAAGGGCTTGGGATTGTACTTGGAAGGAGGAAATATCTGACAGCTTTAGATGAGAATCTGTCCAGCAGAACTCCCAAAATATCACTCCAGGGAGTCTGACAAGATTGGCTTTGGATATTCATTTGCTCACAATATCAGTTATATCATTTACAGCTCCAGACCGGGCTAAATAAACACAAAAATAATATTAATTTGACACATAAGTTTTATCTTGCTTAGGAGTTTTGTGCTGCGTTGCTTTTTGGGTTCAGAGTGGGGTTTTTCCCTGGTTGTTTTGGTTTATTTTGGTTTCATGTTTGGTGTTTGTGATGGGGCTTTAGTTTGGTGTGGTTGTTTAGTTTTTTATTTTATTTTATTTTATTTTATCTTATTTTATTTTATTTTATTTTATTATATTGTTTGTCTTTATGTTGTTTTTCTTTTTTAATCCCTGGAATTACATGAGCATACTGCAGAGTTGAAACTAAGCCATGAACACAAACTGTAGATTTCATTATTCAGGAGGGAAGCAAGTTTGTTTTTTTTAAATCCCAACTAACTCTATAAATTAACCAGTTTAAATCAGTTATAACCCCTAAATCAAACTATTTCTGTACCATCTGATGCTGAATTCTGTGTGAAAATTACTTGAGAGCTTTGTCTTCTAAAATTTGAGATTTATTCCCTGCTTAATCCAAATATTGAAATAATTCTTTTAGGGTTTGTTGGGGTTTTTTGACATAAAAAAAAGGACTTCCTGGCTCTTTGAAGTGGTAGAATTGATACATGGTGACCAAGTGGCTTAAGATTTTTTTTTTGGAAACTCTGCATTGGTCATTCCTGACATTTTTGCCTGTCCAGTGAGTTCAGGAAAGGGCACAACATGGAAGCATCTCCTCTGAACTCCAGAATCTCATCATGATGCTCAAAAACTCATCTATTTTTCCCCCCCACCTTTAAACACGACTTGATAAATGCTTGATTTTGGTGTTAATTTTTTTTTTTTCATAGAATCATAGAGTCATAGAACTGGCTGGGTTGGAAGGGACCTCAGAGATCATCAAGTCCAACCCTTGATCCACTCCCGCTGCAGTTCCCAGCCCATGGCACTCAGTGCCACATCCAGGCTCTTTGGAAATATCTCCAGACACGGAGAATCCACTACTTCCCTGGGCAGCCCATTCCAATGCCTGATCACCCTCTCCAGAAAGAAATTCTTTCTCATCTCCAACCTAAACCTCCCCTGGCACAACTTGAGACCTTTTGTGCCCTCTTGTCTTGCTGAGAGTTGCCTGGGGAAAAGAGCCCAACCCCCCCCGGCTCCAACCTCCTTTCAGGGAGTTGGAGAGAGTGATGAGGTCTCCCCTGAGCCTCCTCTTCTCCAGCCTCAACACCCCAGCTCCCTCAGCCCTTCCTCACAGGAATTCTGCTGGATCCCTTCACAGCCTCCTTGCTCTTCTCTGGACCTGCTCCAGCACCTCAAGCTCCTTCCTGAACTTCCTGAGGGGCCCAGAACTGGACACAGGACTCAAGCTGTGGCCTCCCCAGAGCTGAGCACAGGGGCAGAATCCCTTCCCTGGACCTGCTGGCCACGCTGTTCCTGAGCCAGCCCAGGATGCCATTGGCCTTCTTGGCCACCTGGGCACACTGCTAGCTCATGGTCACCTTCCTGGCAATCCAGACTCCCAGGTCCCTCTCTGTCTGGCTGCTCTCCAACCACTCTGTGCCCAGCCTGGAGCTCCCCATGGGGTTGTTGTGGCCAAAGTGCAGGACCCGGCACTTGGAATGTTGAACCTCATCCCGTTGGGATCATCCCAACTCTCCAGTCTGTCCAGGTCCCTCTGCAGAGCCCTCCTGCCTTCCAGCTGATCCTCACTCTCCCCCAGCTTAGTGTCATCTGTGAATTTGCTGATGATGGACTCAAACCCCTCATCTAAATCATCAATAAAGATATTGAACAGAAATGAAGATATTAAACAGAAAGTCTTTTTTGTAAAAAAAGACTTTCTTTTTTCCCCCTGGTTTAACACCAATGAGCTTTGCCAGTTCCACCTCTCCTGCCTCATCCCCTTCCCTAGGGGCACCTCTGAGGTTTCTCTCTCTCCTTCAAAAGCACATCAGGACCTCTGCTCCTGGAAGGAAACAACTCCCCCGTGTTCCCTCCCTCTTCTCAGGGAAAAGAAGCCAGAATTCCTGAAGCTATTTCAGCAGAGGGGCCCTGCCAGTTGGCTTCTTTGGGGTGAAGTTATCAGTGGGGACACTTGTGGTGCTCTGGGCAGATGTTCTGCAGCTGGACTGGGCCGAGCAGGGAGGTGGCTGCATCCCACACAGCTGGGGGACCCAAAACTGGGGGGTTTTGCACTGATTTATCCTGGGAAGTTGGAGGGGATGTTTGGGAAGTGTGTTTGGATGCTGGTGGAGTCTCTCTGGTTGGGTGAATAATGGAGGGGGGAAAAAATTGGTCATAAAGGTTGGGGGTGGTTTGGTGAGGAAAGAGGCAGTTTCAGGATGGGAGGTCAGGGCAGGAGGAGACTGTGGAGGAGGGTGCCTAAAGGTGCATGGTAACTCATCAGTCTAAAAGGTAATAAGTAAATAAATAAGTAAAAAAAAAAGGTTTAAAAATAAATGTAAAAAATTTAAACAAAAGTTGTAAAATAAAAAGAAATAAAAGGATATGTAAAATAAATAAAAATAAAAACAAAAATAAAAATAATACAAATAGAAATAGAAATAAAAGTAAAAATAAAAGCAGATGGAAATAAAAAATAAGAATAAGAATACAAATTAAAACATAGAAATAAAAATAAAAATAATAACAATAGAAATAGAAAAAAATAAGTAAAATAAAAATAAAAAATAAAAATTAAGATAGAAGTACAAATAAAATAGTAAAATAAAAATAAAAATAAAAGTAAAAATAAAAATAAAAATAAAAATAAAAATAAAAGTAAAAATAAAAATAAAAAACAGAAATAAAAATAAAAATAATAAAAATAATAAAAATAAAAATAGAAATAGAAATAAAAAGTGGAATAAAAATAAAAATAATAAAAATAAAAATTAAAATTAAAGAGTAAGAATAAAAATAAAAAATAAAATTAAAAAGATTAGAAATAAAATGAAATAAAATAAAAATAAACCCAAATAAAAATGAAAAAAATAAAAATATTTTAAAAGTAACAATAAAAATAGAAATAAAAATAATAAAAGTAAAAATAAAAATAGAAATAACAATAATAAAAGTAAAAATAAAAATAGAGATAAAAATAAAAATAAATAAAATAAAAATAAAGATAAACCCAAATAAAAATAAATAAAAACAGCAATCACACCTCTGAATAGCTTGCCCTTAGTTTCACTTTTTGCTCCCACTGCCTCGTTTTTTTCACTTTAACTTTTGGTTTTTTCACTGTATTACATCAGGGAGATCAGCCACTCAGCACCCTTCAGTCTGATTCCTCAGCCACGTCCCAGCTCTGATCTCACCTTGGGACACCCCAACACTCAGTGCCAGTGGCTCTGCTTTCCATTAGAGCAGCTGAAAACCAATCAAATCCCAAGCCCTGCAAGGGAAATACAATAATTACTACTAAACCAACCCAAACCACCCTGCTTTTACCTTAAAAATATCCCAGTACCCAGAACAGCCAAAAGACAAATGGGATTTTTTTTAAAAATCAGCTTTTTTGTCACTGGTGTCTCAGGGAAACGAGTGACACCCAGAGGTCTGGTTCAGCCTGGGCTGTCTGTGGGATTTTGATTAAAGATTAATTAATCTTAAAAGATTAATTTTAATTTTAATATTTTTTTAATTTAAAAAAATACGTTTTTTTTATTTTTTAATTTTAATTTTTTTCTTTAAAGAAAAAAGATTTTAAAGAAAATTTTTAAATTTTTTTAAAGGAAAAAAAAGGTTTTTTTAAATAAATATTTTTTAATAAATAGTTTTTAATAAATATTTTTTAATTAATTTCGTCTTTCTCAGGAGTTGGGTTGAACACAGGGATCCCCATTTTGGGGTTTGTTCCTCAGGAAGGGCTCAGCTCAAACCCAAACCTCCAGCTGGGAGCCCCGGAGCTAAGAGCTGCTGTGGGGTCCTGGCACCCTCTGCTGGGAAAGCTGAGAAAGCCCCGAAATGGGTCAAAGGATGGGTTAGAGCTGGGTGGGATCAATTCCTTTAGTGGCTTTTAACATAAAAAAAAATACAGTGCAACATCAAACTGTGTGTTGTGTTGTATATAATAAATTATATTATATATAATACGTATATTATATAATATTATAAAATACTTTATATTATTATATTTATTATATTATTAATTATATTATAAATATTTTATAATACATATAAAATATATAACATATATAATATATAACATACATATTATAATTATATCTATTAAATTATATAATTATATCATAATATTAATATATATATTTTATATATTGTATATAATACATAATATTGTATATAATACATAATATATAGATTACATATTATAAATTAATTATATATTAATATAATAAATATATTAATATAATAAATATTATATATAATATATTACATTGTATATAATATAATTATATAATTATATTCTATTATATTATGACATATTTAAATATTATATACAATATAATATAAATAATAATTAATATATAATATATATTAATATATAATGTATACTATTATAATAATAAAAATATATATAATTAATTATATATAATTATAATTATATAATTATAATAATAATAAAACAATATATAAATATATAACAGTTATATATTTATGTATAATTATATATTATATAATTATCTTATTTATATTATATTATATATATTATACATATAATATTATATATAATAAAGTTCTATGATTATAATATATATAATTATAATATATATATTATATATTATGTATATAATATAATATAATATAATATATGTTATATGATTACATAATATATATATTACATAATATTATAATTTGTGTTTATTCAACCCGGTCTGGAGCTGTAAATGATATAACTGATATTGTGAGCAAATGAATATCCAAAGCCAATCTTGTCAGACTCCCTGGAGTGATATTTTGGGAGTTCTGCTGGACAGATTCTCATCTAAAGCTGTCAGATGTTTCCTCCTTCCAAGTACAATCCCAAGTGCTGAGGGC
>NC_044246.1:2546571-2656571 GCF_003957555.1 Calypte anna | reverse complement strand
TCATACAGATCCCATACAGACCCCACACAGACCCATACAGATCCCATACAGACCCATACAGACCCATACAGACCCATACAGACCCATACAGACCCATCCAGATCCCATACAGACCCATACAGATCCCATACAGATTCATACAGATCCCATACAGATCCCATACAGACCCATACAGACCCATACAGATCCCATACAGACCCATACAGACCCATCCAGCTCCCATACAGACCCATGCAGCTGACAGCTTTTTATTTCTGATCCCAGAAATCATGCCTTCAGACTCCAGTGCATCAGATAATTTAATCTTAGCACAATGAAGGAGCTGGTTTATCCTTTTATTTAATTCAGAAAGAAAAACTACTATTAAAAAAAAAAAATGAATACTTTATAGGAGCTCCTTTCCAGGAACTCTCATTTGGATTTTTTTTTTTCTTTTTATTTCCTTTAACTCTAACCCTCTGGGCTTGGGGAGGTGCCAAGTGCATGGAGATTAAACACCCAAACTAGGTTGCAAACTCATGATATTCTCTTAAATTAGAGCTGCTGTACTTCAGTATTAACCTGATGCTTATTTAAAATGAATGAGTGAAAATTCCAATATGCAGTGAAAAGACAGGAGGTCAGATTGGAATCATATTTTTCCAATAAACCAGGACTATTCCAATATTAAATAAGATTGGAATCTGGCTTCCTATCCTCTGTTCCCTGGGCATGGGGTGGTTGTAATGCTGAATATCTGAGCTCTCCATTAGAACCCCAGCAGCAGAACTGAAACAAGAAGCAGGATTTAATTGGACTCCAAAGAGGGCTGAAAACAGGGAGCATTAAGTCACCCTCTGTGCCCACCAGACATTTAGGATGGGAGAGATTTGAAATCCCAGCATTCAGGAGCATCCTGAAAGCTGCATGGGAATGCACCTTGGGAGTCTCAGCCAGATGCCTTAAGGATTTTCCTGGAAAGAAAGGTAAGGTGTAGCCAGGATGCCCTGATTTTATCCAATATCTCAGTGTTATATCTCAGCATATATAATATCTATCCATATAATACCTCAGGAGCACTTGCTTAAAGAAAAATACAGAAAACATGTGGGTGGGAAGAAGGACCTGGGCTTTGCCCCTCTCATCCTCCTTTGCTTTCTTTTCTCTTGCCCCTTCCTATTGCACTAATCATGAGGGACCTGGACAGACTGGAGAGTTGGGATGATCCCAATGGGATGAGGTTCAACACAACAATCCCATGGGGAGCTCAGAGGCTGGGCACAGAGTGGCAGAAAGGGATCTGGGAGTTTGGGGTGACAGGAAGGTGACCATGAGCCAGCAGTGTGCCCAGGTGGCCAAGAAGGCCAATGGCATCCTGGGCTGGCTCAGGAACAGCGTGGCCAGCAGGTCCAGGGAAGGGATTCTGCCCCTGTGCTCAGCCCTGGTGAGGCCACACCTCGAGTCCTGTGTCCAGTTCTGGGCCCCTCAGGAAGTTCAGGAAGGAGATTGAGGTGCTGGAGCAGGTCCAGAGAAGAGCAAGGAGGCTGTGAAGGGATCCAGCACAAGTGCTGTGAGGAAGGGCTGAGGGAGCTGGGGGTGTTGAGGCTGGAGAAGAGGAGGCTCAGGGGAGACCTCATCACTCTCTCCAACTCCCTGAAAGGAGGTTGGAGCCAGGGGGGGTTGGGCTCTTTTCCCAGGCAACTCTCAGCAAGACAAGAGGGCACAAAAGGTCTCAAGTTGTGCCAGGGGAGGTTTAGGTTGGAGATGAGAAAGAATTTCTTTCTGGAGAGGGTGATCAGGCATTGGAATGGGCTGCCCAGGGAAGTAGTGGATTCTCCGTGTCTGGAGATCTTTCCAAAGAGCCTGGATGTGGCACTGAGTGCCATGGGCTGGGAACTGCAGCGGGAGTGGATCAAGGGTTGGACTTGATGATCTCTGAGCTCCCTTCCAACCCAGCCAATTCTAAGATTCTATGATTCCTTTCCTGAAGATGAAAACACCTTAGCCAAGAGCTCTAAATATAAGCTCTATCACTGCAATTCCCACTCAGCCTGAAGTCCTAGGGGCTGGGAAATGAGGATGCAATTCTGCAGATGCATTCATACAGCAGTCTGAATATACAGAACACCCTTTAACAAAACAATGCTACCCTAACCAGAGGGAATTTGCAAAGCCAAGATGTGTTGGGTGATTTTCCTGGTGTATTCCTCGGTGGGTCCCAAGCCAAGGTTAAAAGGAGACCTGGGATCTGGAAGCTCTAGTCCAGCTCTGCATTAATAACTGTGTTATTAATAACTGAAATAATGCTGCAAAATGCTCCCCAAATGGGTATAATATGAAAACAACCCCCAGCACAGCTCTGGCCTGGGCAGATTGGGGGATGCCCAGAAACATCCCCATACACAACTCAGCAATAGGAACATTTATATATTTTTTCCTCCACAAATGGTGAATCTCATCACTCCAGTCATTTGTTATTTTTTCAGGTGGGTGACACAGGCAGCAGAATAACATAAAAGTGGACAAGATGTGAAATAATGACACAATGTGCAGCACAACACTCATCTCAAGTAGAAAGAACACTGAGCTCATGTAGAAAGGGCCAATAAAGTGGTTTTTTTCCAACAGTTCTTTCCCTGAGAGAACTCAAGGAGATGCAGACATGAATAAGGAGCACTGGGTAAGCCCTGTCTGGTACCACCCATCCTGTCCCATCTGCAGGCAGAAGATGTGAGGAATAATTTGCCTTTGGAGAGGTTTCAGGGCTTGAAGGGAGCACATCTCAGCTTTGCTGCCATCAGAGGGAGGGAATCTGGAGGCACCTTCCATTGGGAATTCCAAGGAAGGGATATTCCATGGCTGATAGATGCAGGAAGGATGTGACTGCATCATTCCAAAGACTGGGAGAAGACTTAATTTACAGAGTTGGAATCATAGCTCCTTCTGTTGCACAAAATCTCCAAGTGAAAATGAGGAATAGGACACCAGAGGGCACTATTTAATTTTATTACAGACCTGGCTTTTTATTACAAACCCAGAGGCTTTATTTGGGATACTGGTTCTGCTTTGATTTTTTTGTTTGTTTTTTGTTTTTTTGGTTTTTTGGTATTTTTTGTTCGGGGTTTTTTTTTTGTGTCTTCAGGTTTCTTGGACAGAGTTTGTCTACTTTAAAGTGAGAATTAATGTGAAATGGCTATTTTGCCTGCATGCAATGGTTAGTGGGATTATCAGGCATTGGGACCAAACCTTCTCAAGCAAACCACTGGTGAGCAGTTTGCTTTTTGCCCTCAGTTCTCTCTTGTATTAAAGTCCCAGAGGTCTGGCTGGGATCTGAAGGTCCAGGTCACCCAGCACCATCCCTTGGCAGGCATTTGTAAAATGGAGTGCTTGCTGTTTAGAGCTTGCTATGAAGTTGTTAAAGGTGGTGGTGATTGAGAACATCACCCACGGACATTCCTGACAATGGTTTTGGTCATGATGTTCTCATGTGTCCATGGGAAATATGAGATTTAACATCACTGGGAACTCCAGATGCCACATGAGGATGTCTGATGGATGGAGAACACTTACTGGGACTTGTATTTTTGGGTGAAATCAGAGGGCAAAATGACAGAGACTGCAGAAGGGGATGGTTAAGGCAGGGAGAGACTGACTTCTGGGAGGATTTAACCCATAAGGAAACTGACTTTCCCTTTTATATTGGTCATAGGGCTGTTTATGGAATCACAGAATGGGTTGGGTTGGACCATAAAGCTCATCCAGATCCAACCCCATGGGCAGGGACACCTCCCACAGCCCAGGGTGCTCCAAGCCCCATCCAAACTGGCTTTGAACACTTCCAGGGATAGATCTTCCACAATTTCCCTGGAAAACCTCTGCCAGTGTCTCACCACCCTCACACTGAAGAATTTCCTCCTAATCTCCAACCTAAATCTCCCTTCTTCCAGTTTAAAACCATTTCCCCTTGTCCTATCATTGTAAAAAGTCCCTCTCTATTTTTCCTGCAGGTTCCTTTCAGGTCCTTGAAGGCCAAGATGAGCTCTCCCCAGAGCTCCCTCTTCTTCAGGCTGAACAACCCCAACTCCCTCAGCCTGTGTTCAGCATCATAACAAGCATAAAACACACATATTAGACCTGTCTGTTGCCAGCAATATACTTTGTTGCATATATAGTAAGATCAGGCACTCTGAATACAATAAAAAAGTATTTACAAACATTTACAAATTTACAAACTTTGAACAATGTAATGCCTGTAACAGGCAGATTAGATGCAGCCTAATCATAGAATCATAGAATCACAGAATCCTAGAATTGGCTGGGTTGGAAGGGACCTCAGAGATCATCAAGTCCAACCCTTGATCCACTCCTGCTGCAGTTCCCAGCCCATGGCACTCAGTGCCACATCCAGGCTCTTTGGAAAGATCTCCAGACACGGAGAATCCACTACTTCCCTGGGCAGCCCATTCCAATGCCTGAGCACCCTCTCCAGAAAGAAATTCTTTCTCATCTCCAACCTAAACCTCCCTGGCACAACTTGAGACCTTTTGTGCCCTCTTGTCTGGCTGAGAGTTGCCTGGGAAAAGAGCCCAACCCCCCCCTGGCTCCAACCTCCTTTCAGGGAGTTGGAGAGAGTGATGAGGTCTCCCCTGAGCCTCCTCTTCTCCAGCCTCAACACCCCCAGCTCCCTCAGCCCTTCCTCACAGCACTTGTGCTGGATCCCTTCACAGCCTCCTTGCTCTTCTCTGGACCTGCTCCAGCACCTCAATCTCCTGCCTGAACTTCCTGAGGGGCCCAGAACTGGACACAGGACTCAAGCTGTGGCCTCCCCAGAGCTGAGCACAGGGGCAGAATCCCTTCCCTGGACCTGCTGGCCACGCTCTTCCTGAGCCAGCCCAGGATGCCATTGGCCTTCTTGGCCACCTGGGCACACTGCTGGCTCATGGTCACCTTCCTGTCAATCCAGACTCCCAGGTCCCTCTCTGTCTGGCTGCTCTCCAACCACTCTGTCCCTGAAAGTCAATAAAAAATTCATTTCTTAACCTCTCATCATGACTTGGCAAATCACATCATCCTTTTCAAACAGCTGAAAAATTAAAATTTCTGGTGCAGGCACTTGAGGTGAACCAAAGGGTGTCTGCATCCACACCATGAGGAGCTGCGTGCACGGACAGGGTTTGTGGCTCTCACTCACCCCTTCTGCATGGGCAGCCAGGAGGGATGCACAGACCTGATTGAGGCCACAAGACTCCAAAGTCTGAGGGATAATTAGAGAGGTGAACAAATTGGAATGAATAAGCAGCAGTGCAGATCACCCTGTAAACCTCAAACCAACCCAACTGGGAAAAGAGATGGTGAGAAAAGATAAAACTTTGGATTTTTGTTTTAAAGAACTCTTGCACAGCAAGACACAGAACAAATCCCAGTAATTCTTAAGCTTTTGGGGGTTAATTCTTAAGCTTTTGGGGGTTGATGAAAGTTAAAATAGAAGCAGCAAAACAGTGGGGAGAAAAAAAGAAAAAAAAATCATGTTTTTCAGAATAACTCAACTGAACAGACTCTGCTTCTGGGCTCAGGCTGTGAAAAAATGTCACACTCCTTGGTTGAGGCTTACAGAAAAAGGACCAAAGTGTTGGTTGCTCTTCTGACTTCAGCTTCAGAAGATGTGTTGGGCTTCTTGTCCCCACATAGCAGTGATTTTCCCCTCTCTCTGGGCAACCTGGCTCTCTGGGTGTCTTTATCCCAGCTGGGTCCTGATGTGGCACCCGTGTCCTGTTTGACCATCTGGACCCCAGCCTGATTTTCCAGAGTCTGACCATAGAATTCTGTCTGCATTAATTTTTGACCTCCAAATGGACATGAATCCTTGAAGAGCCTCCCCTCACCTATGTTGTGACCTCCTGGCATGTTTGAAAAAGTTTTCTGCTTTCTGTCTGCACAGCCCTTAGGGAGACCTCACAGTTATATTATCATCTCATCTGTGGCAGCTGCAGAAAATCCCCTTTTCCATGGCAGAGTTTGGAGCCTGGTTTGCCACATTCCCAATTAACTACCTCTGTTAGTGTAAGGTTTCATGTGGTCCATTTCTTTTACCTGGGATGGGGTTTTTTTGGCATCCAAAGCCAAGTTGTGAGCCAAAGTTCAGGATCTTACAGGCTCAGGAACAATTATAATGATGTTTATGTACAAACACCTTCTACATGACCCTGTTCCTCTCCACCCAGTAAAAACTGAAAAGCAGGTCCATTATTTTCTCTAAGTATGTAAGAAATGACAGAATGTCAAAAGTTGGCCCAGAAATCCCATGCTGAAGACTTTCAGGGTGAGATTTTTCATCCCCTTGCCACTGAACTGGGGCTCTGGAAAAAAAAGCCCAAACTTTGTCTTTCAGACACTCAGTCCCTTAAATCTTATTTTTTTTTTTTTTAATCTGAGCTGTTTTCCTTTACTGACAGCTCTCCCAGGATCCACCATGGTCTCTATCCTCTCATTCTTTCCCTTCCCATGAGCTGTGCAGCTTTCTAAATGGATCCAAGAAAAAGAAAAATCAGTGGCAGCTCCAAGCATTATTCAGCACAGCAATTAAAGTCCAAAAAATCTCAAACAAGCCTGTGACCAGTTTTTCTGCCACAAACTAGGTATTACTGAAAGGAAAAGAAGAGATTTGTCAGGATACAGGAAGGGTGAATGTAGCTGAGAAGTGATCTCCTGGCCAGGTAGGATGCTCCACTGGGAGCTTTGGGAAGCTGTGTATTGCCTTAGACTCTTTGGTCTGTAAGGCACAAGAAAAATCAAATTAAATACAAGCTGATGTCTCATAAAATACCCTGTCTTGTTCTTTCTTGCTCTCAGAGCTGGTACACTAAATATTGCACTATATTTCAGGCTTCTTCATTGCAGCCCAGCCTTCTCCTGGCACTGTATTCCATCAGGGCTTGAATTGAGTGGTTCTTTCCCCAAATTTTTCTCATTGTAGAGACAGACCCTGACAAAACGAGCAAGAAATGAACTTCACAAGTCTGTGTTTTGGTTTTCTTGTTGAAAGGGACAGTGGTTCCACCTTTTCGGTGGCATTCATCAGAAACTGCAGTGATGTCCATTGCAGTTTTCCTGCCCTACAAATTAGAAACAAGGTCTTGTTCTAGAAACAAAGAGCCTGAGAACAACTCACTGCCACTTACAGTCTTTTTTGCTGGCTGTTGAAGACAACTCTGTCCACCTCTCATAAAATCCCCCCTTGTTCTGAAAGCCTTGGGGATCCATAAGAACCAAACTCCCTAAGAAACAAACACTCCCTGCAGCAGAGATTTAGAGAAGATGATGGAGATTTAGTGCAGATGATTTAGAGAAGAGATGTTTGAACCTCCAAATGAATTGAACCCTTATCTCTTTCTATATCTTTTAGAGTGTGCAAAGAAGAATCCCAGAAACCCTCATTTCAGACGTGATGTTGGTTGTGCCCTAGGAAACAGAAACCCCCAAATCCAGGTTCTGGAAGCCAAAGAAGGTGTCAGTGTGCACTTACAGAGAGCAAACTGTGTCCTGGGTTGCATCAAATGAACCCAAAGAGTTGGTGGAGGGAGGGGATTCTCCCTCTCTGCTCAGAACCCACCTGGAGCTCTGTGTCCAGTTCTGGAGTCCCCAACACCAGAAGGACACAGAGCTCCTGGAAGGTGTCCAGAGGAGCCACTGAAATGCTCAGAGGGCTGAGCACCTCCCTGGGAAGCCAGGTTGAGGGATTGGGCTTGTTTAGCCTGGAGCAGAGGAGGCTCCCAGGTGAGCTCAGAGCAACCTTCCAATATCTGAAGGGGCTACAAGAAAGCTGGGGGAGGGCTTTGGACTTGGGGATAGGGACAGGACAAGGGAAATGCTTTAAAACATCAAGAGGGGAGATTTAGGTTGGACATTAAGAAGAAATTCTTTGGGGTGAGGCTGCTGAGCCCCTGGCCCAGGTTGCCCCAGGAAGCTGTGGCTGCCCCATCCCTGGAAATGTTCAAGTCCAGGCTGGATGGGGCTGGGAGCACCCTGGGCTGTGGGAGGTGTCCCTGCCCATGGGGTTGGGACTGGAGGAGCTTTGAGATCCCTTCCAACCCAACCCATTCTGTGATTCCATGAAATAAAGGAGGAAATGAACTTATTATTTTGTCCGAATTTTTGTCAGTTCCACTGCAACCAGAAGACAACTTTTGATACATCTCTACATGAGGAAACATTTATCATCATATTCCAGTCATACATTTACCATGCAATATCAGTACTGCAGGTTCTGAAACTTTGTGAATGTAAAGCTGAGAGAAACCTTGAGAAATCACAGTGTCCCAAACCCTGCCTCTCTTCTGTGATCTACATGGCTGTGCTATCAGCTCATTAATTCCTAATCTTCATTCCATTAATCCTCAAACATATCCATGCAGTTTAGGGGTATGCAACAATTCCTTCTGATGGGGAGGAGAAAGCAGCACAAGGGAATGAGGGTCCTTTAGTCCCAGGTGTCTGGAAGGACCAGAAATCATTGGTCCAAAATGAAGCATGCTGCATGATCTGTATCTGCTGCTAGAAAGCATCCTTTATTTGCAGTGGCAGCCAAAGCTCAAAGCAAATTTTGAAATAAATCACATTTTATAGAAGCATAGAATGGTAGAGGTTGGAAGGCACTTCAGGAGATGACAGGAACACAACACCCTCCTCAATATCTTTCCATGTCTTTGGCTCATTTGTGGAATTCATTTTAGTCCCACATTGCCCCTGTTCTACTGTTCTCTTAAAAAACCCAAAAATAAACAAAAAACCCCCAACAAAACCAACACCTACTAAAAACCCCAGCAAAATAAACAAACAATTCATCCTTTCTTTTTCTCTTTCAGCACCTCTGTTCTAAGTCTTACACTTCAGGTACGATGAAGAGAGAAGGAAAGAATTTTTCCTAAGATATTTCTAATTACTGGACATGAAAATAGCATTATTTACAGGTGCCTGGGGACGGAGTGGCATCCAGGAACCAGCAGAAATACTAATAGTGGGGAATGTCCTTGTCAGAGCCACCTGAGATCATAGGATGTCACAGAGAAATTAAAAGATGCCTCACTGGTAGCTGGGGGCAGGCAGGGTGCAGAGGCAAAGTGAGCAGAAAGAACGAGAGATTGGAAAGAGGGAGGAAGCTGCAGTGGGTTTTGGCTGGGAGAGAGTTGATTTCCTTCAGAGTAGCTTGGATAGGGACCTAAATCTCCCCTTTCCAAGTTTTGAACTCAGGGGAGTTCAGTTCCTCCTGAGCAAAGCTGACACAGCATCAAAGCCTCTCCTGCTCCTCACCAGCAATGCCTGGGAGGGCTCAAGATGCACAAATCTTTAGAATTTCTTTATTTCAGCCTCTGAGCTTTTTAGCCTGGCTTTATTTTTACCTTTCCAATGGGTGAATACCCCTTACCTTGTCCTGCTGAGAGGGGAGGAACCACCACAAAGGGCACTGGGGAAAAGCTTGAAGATGATTTTCCCCCATCAAACCTCACTGCTTTCCTCATCCTCACGATGCCTCCTGGCAAACCACAGCTTAACATCCTCTTACCCAGACCTTTGTAAGCTTCTGTGCCAACGGTTTCAGCATCCAGAATGCTCAGAAAACAATCTAAAGGTTCCTCCTGTTTGTAAAGTGCCTTAAATAACTTTTTGATTTGAGCGTTAAAAAAAACCAAAACAAAACCCAAAAGAACCCCAGAGAGAACAGTGCAGAGGAAGGACTCACTCCAGTGGTGCATCCTAATGAAAGGAAAGCATCTTGAGAGCTTTTTTTTTTTCATCTACTTAGAATCACAGGTTTGCTGTCACAAAGCTGGACCCATCTAATGCTGCTGCTGTTGGGGGGAGCAGGTCCTTACCCTGCCTGAGCTGGCAGCATCCCATCTGATCTCAGAAATCCAAATAATCAGTGGGGACCACTAGTTAGGCACTGCAGAGATGTACACCCACTCCAGAATTCCTAGGAATAGCTGCATAATAAATTTAAATTTTAGGTCCTAGATATCTCAAACTTGGCATCTGAAATTTGGGAGCATTTCTGCCCTTGTTCTGTGCAAGCATCAGTTCTTTGTATGTGAAGCTGGGACATACAATCTACTCATCAGGGAAACCCTGAAGATGTACTGAATAGTATTTGTAAAGAAATTGGGTGTTTTAGAGTTGTGAGAACATAGAAAAGCCCGAGAGAACATAAATAACAGACACAGTGGGAAATAAAACCACTACTGAAATAGCTGAGATGTAAATAAGAACTGTCTGTCCTTTGCACTGGATGAGAAAAATGCTGTGGAGTCACAAAATTAAAAATTATATTGAACATGTATCTTGAGGGACACTGAACTAAAGTGGTTTTTTCCCAACTTTGAAATTTTTTACTTCCCAACTTTCAACTTTTACCATCCCCTGGTTTTTTTGTACTGCAATCAAATCACCTTTCATTTTCTTCGTGCTCTGGAGCACGTGGTTGTGTCCTGCACCAAGAGTTTTCCAGCCACTCATCCTGGATCATGGGATTATTCACAGGAAGCAAAGCCCTAAGTGAATGATACAGCTGATACCAAACAAATGGAAGTAAAACCTTCCCCCCACACCCTCTCCTTGCTCCCCCCATTCAACACCCTGCAGAGTCTGCTTTGAAACTCTTCAGTTTTCTAAGGCACTATTTTTCAACCCTTTGCTTGCAAAAGCAGGATGAGTTTTTCCTGTTTTGTCTAGTGAGATATTAAGCCTTAGGTGCTGTGGTTTCAGCTGGAAGAATAATAGGAGTGACTGGCCCAGGAGCTGGTCTGTGGCCTGGGTGAGAGCAGCCAAAGTTTCACCTTAATTATAGAGGCAGCTGGGATGCACACACCCAGATGTGTTGCCAAGAATTTGATCCACAGGCCACATGTCTTAGCCTGCAGCAAGCCAACCCATTTCATACTAGGGAGAAGCAAACAGGGATGTAAAATATAAAATGTAATATAAATATAAATATAAATATAAATATAAATATAAATATAAATATAAATATAAATATAAAATGTAATATAAATATTAATATAAATATAAATATAAAATACCACCAGAGGCTTAGGATCCAGGATTCAAACCTATACTGATTATCACTTCAAGCCCAGGTTTTTAGGAAAGGTTGCCATGGGGTGTCCACACAAGGCACCCTCTGCCCTGGCTCCCATCAGGAGGTCTCCCAGTACTCACCACAGTTTTCCCCCCAACCCAAGAACTCCACAACTGAATCCTTTCCAGTTAAGGGTTGTCCCTGGGTGCCCAAGGATCACTCAGATGCAAACAAGTCACTGTTATCCCCGGGAAGCAATAGGGGATGCTTAGGGTACCCAATGAAAGAGGTGGGATAAGAGCTGGCAGCACCTGGGTTAAGTGAGGCAGAACCAAGCAGAGTTCAGCTCGGTGGCCACCCAAGAATCATTTTCCTTTTTCTTTTTGTTTATTTTGTGTTTATTTTCCTTTCCTGCCTGGTCAGAACCAGAGGTTGAGATGCAATGTGAGGAGAATTGGTGTCATTTTGTCACCTGCAAGTCCTGAATGTCACCTGCAATGCTTTGTCCCTTCTCCCTGCATCTCCCCAGATCTCAGCTTCGCAATTACCATCCTCAAGGGGATTAAAACTCTCCAGACATCAGCTACATCTGTCTGCAAATTCTTCATTCTCCCCCTCCTATAAACCCTACTGCTGAAAAGATAGTTTATACATTCCATGCACTCAGGGTTAACCTTAAAAAACTCTTGGCTCATAAGCTATGGAAAGGGGAAATTAAAATAGAGAGGAGGGGCGGGAACAGGCAACAATTAAACACATTAAAATTAATTAGGTTTTTTGAAGTGTCCTGGTGACCTGAAGAGAAACATGCCTGTTTCTAAATTGCCTCAGTGCTTCCATATGAGATACATATTTTAATTTCTCTGCTTTCTATCTTGTGGTCATTTTGGTCTTGAGCAAAGCCCCAGAGATACCAGTTTATTCCAGATAAGCATCCATAAGATTATTTGCTTATCTGAACCTTGTCCAGAGCTCTCTTTGTTGGAGAAATCAAACCATAAATCAGCTTCCTTGTGGTATTCCTAGGAATTATTTCTTGTTGGTTAGGCTGGAGACACTGCAAGACAAGTCTTTCTTGTGGTTATTTTGGGACAGATGATAGCAAGATTTCCACAGGCTCCCAAACCAGATATGGACACACAGACACAAAACAAACAAAAAGGACCCACCACAAATGGCAAAGTGTTGTGCTACTACTTGTGAAGCAAGTCAGAAAGAGGGAGCAAGGTTCAGCTCTCTCTCCTGCTGTAAATGAGAAGTTTGGGGGCAATCCACCTTCAGTGGAGATGCTCTGGGTCAAAAATAATTAAGCTAAAGCATATCACAGAAAAACACTCAAAATAATTTCAACTAGAAGCCCAGGTTGTGTCTCCTTCTCTCCTGATGTCAGTCTGAAGGTCAGTTCTGGGAATGAGTTTTTCTTTTATAGGGGAAAAAAAATAATAATAATAAAAAGTTGGATCCTTATTTTCCCATCTCCTCAGTCTCAAAATGTCTACAAATCATCCACACAGACTTTGAGGTCAACTGCAGCCAAAGATTATGCTAAAATGCAGTAGGTTTCTTTTCCAAGGTAATTGCATGCTACCCTAGACTGAAAAATTACCCTTCAAGTATCCCATGTAAGAGCAGAACGTTTCCCCACAGAGCTCTGACTGGAAGAATCTTTTCCTTTGACCACGAATGGTGATTTGTAGCAGCCTGTCCTCTGCATGCTTGGAGTCTCCCCAAAATTCCCTGCCTGATTGGGAATATATTTGGGGGGGGAGCATCTGAGAGTATTTGCTTTCTGCTGCAGAAGGTGGTGAGCAAGTGGCCATGCAGAGGCTTCAAATCCTACTTTTTGTTTCCAGTTCTGGGTTTTTTTATTTTTTTCTTTTGGATTTTCTGGTTTTTTGGGGGTTTTTGTTTGGTTGGTTTTGGGTTTTTTGTTATTGTTTTGTTTGTTTGGGATTTTTTGATTTTTTTTTTTTCCAGAACAGAGAATCATGATGCCCCCTGGAAACAGTGTTTGCAAGGAAAGCAGAGGAAGCACAATAAAATCAAGAGGGTCCTTTTTGTAGCTCACTCACTTTGGGCTTAAAACCATCAGTTTACGGACCTGGCACTGGGGGGATTGTTCACAAATGACCCCATGCTTCTTGTAACAAGTAAAAGCAAGAGGGAAATCAGCTCAGATGGAAATATAAACTCAGTTCTTTCTGTCAAAATCCTTCTCCCATGGTAAACAACACCCCTGCAACACCAGGATTGTACCAGGTCTCAAGTTGTGCCAGGGGAGGTTTAGGTTGGAGATGAGAAAGAATTTCTTTCTGGAGAGGGTGATCAGGCATTGGAATGGGCTGCCCAGGGAAGTAGTGGATTCTCCGTGTCTGGAGATCTTTCCAAAGAGCCTGGATGTGGCACTGAGTGCCATGGGCTGGGAACTGCAGCAGGAGTGGATCAAGGGTTGGACTTGATGATCTCTGAGGTCCCTTCCAACCCAGCCAGTTCTATGATTCTATGATTCTATGATTCTAGGATTCTATGTTCTCAGCCTTGCTGTTGCTGCAGCACTTTGGGTTTCCTGGCTTGATGCCCTGGGGCAGGTTTGCAAACAGCAGCTTGTGCTGGCTGATGGGAACCCCCAGCTCCCTCACTGCTTCTCCTTAAACCTTTTCAGACTTCCATAGGAATTCTTAGAATCATAGAATCCTAGAATTGGCTGGGTTGGAAGGGAGCTCAGAGATCATCAAGTCCAACCCTTGATCCACTCCCGCTGCAGTTCCCAGCCCATGGCACTCAGTGCCACATCCAGGCTCTTTGGAAAGATCTCCAGACACGGAGAATCCACTACTTCCCTGGGCAGCCCATTCCAATGCCTGAGCACCCTCTCCAGAAAGAAATTCTTTCTCATCTCCAACCTAAACCTCCCCTGGCACAACTTGAGACCTTTTGTGCCCTCTTGTCTTGTTGAAAGTCATCTGGCAAAAGAGACCAACCCCCACCTGGCTCCAACCTCCTTTCAGGTAACCTCCTTTCTTCTCCTGGCTCAGCTCCTGCCCACCTCCTTGCCTTGTCCAATGCCTCAATTCTGCAACCTTCAAATTCAGCATCTTCCTTTTCCTCCTTCCCCACTCCTCCTGGGTTACTTAATCAGGAGGAAGGGAAGTTCTTGTCTTTCCTCCAAACTCATTCCCTGGGCCTTTTCTCTCATCATTGCTGCTGACTCTTCCCCCTTCCCAGACACTCCGATTGACAACCACAAAATTATTTTTCTCTCCTCACTTTCTAATATCCAGGTCCCCATCAAATTTGGTCTTCTTTGCCTCCGTAATCTTCTAAACCTGCCTCTCTATTTTTCCTCTGTGTCACTCATCATTTTGCTCTCATGGCCCACTTCAACCTCCTTTCTTTTTTTTTTTTTTGTGCATTCCCTGGCACAGAATTTCCCCCATGCAGCCTACTCAGTACTCATCAGGTGAAATCATTTCTTCTCCCTCAGCTGAACCCGTGCTGCTGGTTTGCTTTAAGCCCTTTATTCTCTCATTCCTTCTGTATCCAGTTCAAAAGCACTGACAAAAATTTAGTTTCTCCTGTACCCTCCTGTCATGGATCACACTCCTCATTCCATGTTGTATCCTCCTTTCTCACCTCTGAATGTGGTGTTTGGGTCCTGCTTTTTTCCACTCTGCAAACTTCCCATTTCTTCCAGTTAAATCTTTGCTGATGTGCCACTTTTGCTGGGTTTGGACCCAACATTTTCTCCTAAGGTTCTGCTTCCCCTGTGGGGCAGGACATGCAACAAAAGTCCCCACTTCTGCAATGGGATGACTTCCAGATCGATACCATTCTGTTCTATTTCTCTATTTCCTCAGTTTAAATCCTATCTGTTGTCTCTGGGTATTCTGGGACAGAAATACCAGTTTAGCAGCTCATGGATTTTTGGTGCTGATGTGGCAGGATCATTACAAATGCTCCCAAAATCCCTGGGTGAGATGACAAGAATAATAAATAATTCTCCCCACCCTTCTGTAGGACCACAGAATGCAGGCTGAGCCTTCTCCTTTTCCCCCTCATGCCTTCTAAGTGCTCTGCCCACTTTCTCAGTGCATCCTTTGTTGAAAATATAGACAGGAATTTGGCAAACACCTTTCTGCAAGGCTCAGGAGGAAAGTTGCTGAAAAATTCACTGCTGTAGAAGTTGTGCACCTTGCACCTACAACTTTCTGGAGAAGGAGGAATCTCTTGTGGATAACATACAGTGAGTGCTTAGTATGCATCCCTGTCACGGTTTAACACTGGCCCGGCAATTAAACCGAGTACCAGACGCTCTCTATTAATCTCTCTCTCCTTGATAAAGAAAGGAGAGAGAATAAGGGAGAGAGACTGATGGGTTGGAAACTAAACTACACAACTTTAATGAAACAGGAATGATAAATAGGAAAAATTACTAAATCTATACAAATATACAGGAAAATGGATCCCACATTCCTCCCTCCTTTCCCCCAATAACTTTCACGTCACCACCGAGGCTGCAGGGCAGCCCTGGGAAAGTCCAGGCTGGAATCCTGGGGTCAGCAGCAGTTGGAGCTGGAGGCAGGAACACACAGATATGGGCTGGGATGGATCAGGACCACAGGCAAACGAACGGACGGGATCCTTCCAGGATGCCGGGTGAAGGAAGGGAAGCAGGGAAATCAGGAAATCCAGAAGTCTGGAAATCTGGAAATCCGGAAAAGATCTGGCTTGGCCCTCGTGATGCCTCAAATTTATACTGAGTGTGACGTATATGGGATGGAATCCTCTGTTTGGTCAATTCTGGCATCTATCTTGTCCCTTCCTCCCTAAAGGAGGGTTCAGGTGGGACCTCTTTACTCCTTCTGGAGGGTAAAATGTTTTCCTCAGAGCTGAGCAGTGTCCTTGGCTCTGCACACCAGGCTCTAGCAGTAACTATAAACATCAAGTGTTATCAGTCCTAGAAGCACACACTGTCTGAGAAACTTGCTGTTCATTTCAGCAAGTGCAACTACTTACAAGAGACTTAGCTAAAAGTAAAAGTACAAAACAGAAAATCACCTTTATCCTGGCCCAGACCAGGACAATCCCTTACACTTCCCCTTTTCAGAGCAGTTTCCTAAAAAAAAAAAATAAAAAATGCTGATGCTTTTCCTTTCAAAAGCACACAGTATCAGATGTATTTTATACGTGCACAGTTTGGGGAACATCCCCAGTATTGAGCCTTTCCCAGTGATGAACTTGTACAGCTATTTGAGAACCTTATCCCTAGGCTGGCTTTCTGTTACAACACAGCTCTTACACTACTGCATGTGTAATTTAATTTCTTGTGTAGCAAGTTATTTCCACACAGTTGTAGCAAATCTAATGGCTAATGGCAGCAGCCTTCATAGCTCAAATTAATTTATACTTGGTGTGGTCTGTTTGTTTTAATTATAAAAGCTTTACTAGTGATAGGAGAATTACTTTGCTTGTGGCTTGTCAAACACAACTTCTCTCTTTGGAGATATTTTCATTAAGAGATCTACTCCTCAAGAAAAAAAAACCTCTCCCCATTCTAAAGAGGAAACATCATAGTCTGTGGAGAAATATTACTTTGCCTCCTAAGCATCCAGCTCCATGATGTGATCCATCCATATCTTTATTTAAACATCACTCTCTTCTGCAAATGAAGGGATCTAGGCTGCAATCCAGGAATCTTTTGAGACAATTTTATACAGAAATGGTTCCTGCTTGGGTTTTAGTGTCTGTTGTGGGCAATGCACAAGGATAAGGACTAAAATACTTAAACTCTTAGCTACACTCATTAGAGCTAAGTAAATCAAGTTCCAGTCGAGCCACTGCCTGCTGTGAACACAAAGTCAATAATTTTCAGAAGTGCTGTCTGAATATTCATATTGTCTGAATATTCATCCTGGGACTGAGAGCTGAAGCTGCTGAGCATGGTGCCCGCTTGTGCTTCACTTGGAAGCATGAACACCTCCACTTCTTTCTTTTAGAAACAGTGGAACATCAACAGAAGCATCAACAAAACCCCCTCACCTTTCACAGATTTCCTTGGAGTAGAAAACAATTAAGCCTGCTTTATTAATGGGAAGCCTCCAGGGAAATAAGTAGCATGTGATATCCTTATTCCCAGGTATATTAATTCTACAGTATTTTTTATTCTGTCCCAACAAGGTAAGTTGGGATGGTACTTTCCATACAGGTCCTAAAGCACATCTAAGGTCACCTGCACACATGGCTCTTAGGGGGGAAAATAAAACCCCACATCCATGCAGGATGAAAGAAATTGTGAAACAGGGGCTGCAATGAAGAAATATCATCAGATTCTTATTCTTTTCCTCATCAGAATACTCTAGATTAAATGCCAGGGTTTCTCAAAGAAAAGGAGAAGCCATATAAAAATAGGACAATTGTTACTTGGCTTGGAAAAACATTTGCTGAAGGAATAAACCAAATAATGTTTACATTCCCCTACTTTAAACAAAAACACCTTAAAGGCTTCTAAGATTAATGCTGTGTGTGGGAATAGGAACTCCAGCAATGGGACCAGCTTTGTTGGGCAGTTCTGATTTATAGGGGATTTTTAAGGCATCCTTGCCAAGTTTCTGTTCCCCGTGCAACATTGGGCCAAAGCCTATTCTGGTGCCAGTCAGCACAGCTCCACTTTTTGCACATTTCCCTATTAAAACTGTGTCTCAGAGTCCCTGGAATAACCACTTCTAGACTTAACTGGTAAAGAATTCCAGTGAGAATCTTGCCAGACTGGTACAGCTAAGCCCTGGCTCTGACTCTGCTGGGGTTTGCTGCACCATCTGTGTTCTGTATCCGTGCTGTACCCATTTATAAACAGCATTTTTTAAGGCCCCCAGGTCTAGAGGGATGCAGGAAAAATCCTAATTTTCACTGGCACATGCATGCAGCCATGTGCCAAAAAAAGAGAGCCCCCAGGTTTATATATGGGCTGACTCCAATGGGATGAGTTTCAACATTCCAAGTGCCGGGTCCTACACTTTGGCCACAACAACCCCATGGGGAGCTCCAGGCTGGGCACAGAGTGGTTGGAGAGCAGCCAGACAGAGAGGGACCTGGGAGTCTGGATTGACAGGAAGGTGACCATGAGCCAGCAGTGTGCCCAGGTGGCCAAGAAGGCCAATGGCATCCTGGGCTGGCTCAGGAACAGCGTGGCCAGCAGGTCCAGGGAAGGGATTCTGCCCCTGTGCTCAGCGCTGGGGAGGCCACAGCTTGAGTCCTGTGTTCAGTTCTGGGCCCCTCAGTTCAAGAAGGAGATTGAGGTCCTGGAGCAGGTCCAAAGGAGGGCAACCAAGCTGGTGAAGGGACTCAAACACAGATCCTATGAGGAGAGGCTGAGGGAGCTGGGGGTGTTCAGCCTGGAGGAGGCTCAGGGGAGACCTCATCACTCTCTGCAACTCCCTGAAAGGAGGTTGGAGCCAGGGGGGGGTTGGTCTCTTTTCCCAGGCAACTCTCAGTAAGACAAGAGGGCAGGGTCTTAAATTGTGCCGGGGGAAGTTCAGATTGGATATTAGAAAGAATTTTTTCACGGAAAGGGTGATCAGACATTGGAACGGGCTGCCTGGGGAGGTGGTGGACTCTTCGTCCCTGGAGACATTTAAAAAGCGACTCGATATGGCACTCAGTGCCATAGTCTAGTGACTGTGGCGGTAGCTGATCAAGGGTTGGACTCGATGATCTCTGAGGTCCCTTCCAACCCAGCCTATTCTATGATTCTATGATATCATGAGGTTCTGTAGCAATAACTTTATCCCAACCTTAGGCAATTCTCCATCCGTAGCCCTTGGGTTGTGTGTGTTGTTATCCTGGATCCCTCAAATTTCCAGCTAATTTGGAGGGTCAGTTCCACAGGAGGACAAGCCACTGTTACCCTGGTTTGGAGGACTTCAGAGATTCCCTGAGGACAGAACTGAATCCATCATATCCCCACTGCCCTGGGTCTGCTGCCATCCCCATACAGGAGGAAAGAGGTGGTGACATTACAGGTGTCTAAGGGTAAGGACAGGGACTGGCAAAGCCACAGACCAAGCTGGTTATCAACATTTCTCAAGGGATTTTCCACATCCAAGCTGCTAAGGACCTTTTTGATATCAACACCTCTGGCCTGGAAAATGTTGGCTTCTCAAAACTCTAAGGTCATTTCTGCTGAGAGAAAAAGAGAGCATTCTAACATGTAACCTATGCTAAAAAGGGCTTTGGAGTTCTTAGGCTACTGATGAGGAGGCTCCAGAAGCTTAGGGTTGGAGTTTTCATCATCAGGCTTCTGTGTTTTTGACTTTCAGAGTTAAAAAATAAGATTATTTCATGATATCCCAGATTCTTCCTTGCATAACTAAAACCAAATGCTGCAACTCAGTGTATGTATTTGAATTCTTGTTTTCCAGCCACTGCTGTCACACAGCTGATGTATGGTCCTGCCTTCATATTAACATTTGTGAGGTTGGATCCATGGAAATCCATCAGCAGAGCCTCATTTAGCTGCTGAATGTTCTGGCACTTGCAGAGCCTGTGAGGCAGCTGTGATCTGGTTGGGGCAGACTATTTTCTGCCAGACAAAGCTCATTTCCAGAAATTCCTAGATGGTTGTGTCTCGTGAAGACAAAATAAAATGTCCAGATGGAAACTGAAACTGGGGTGAACTGGTGTGACTTCCCCTTTGCAGTCCATGGACATCCACAGCTTGGATGTGACACACATGTCAGGTTGTATCCCAACTCCTGATGACAGATCCTTCAAATCCTTCTGGATGTTGAGGGCAAACTGTGGAAAATTTCTATTTGGTGGGAAAACCACATTTCCATTTTCCAACAGCAAAAGATCTGGGAGAATTCCAGTTGGTTAAAATGCCTTCAATTCCCTTGAGAAGCAGCAGTGGCCTCCACACGGATGGTAGCATGGAACTTCAAACATGTAGGTTGGAAATATCAGGTCCCTTTGGGCACGGGCATAGCTTAAAAGTTAGTATTTTGGCTACAATTAGGCAAGGGAGAAGGAAGGAACTTCCTGTGTGACAGAAATGGTGTCCATTGGTCTTGCCAAACTTTAAATCTCATTCTGCAGATCTCCAAAATATTTGGTGATGTTTTAATGAACTCTACACCTGGCTTTGTTCTGTTTGGGGTTTTATAGTCACAATCAATCAAAAAAAAAAAAAAGAAGAAGACTGAGGATTGGTCAGTTGGATGTCAACGTGAAGATGTCATGTGGAACACTTGGGTGACAGCTTCTAAAAGCTGTGAAAATCCTTTTGGTTCTGTTGCAGTTGGAATAAAATCATCAAATCATCACCTCCTGGAGCCAGCAGGAGCTCAGAACTTGCCTCCTGTTACCATCAATGCAAAGAGCATATGCATTTTCCCTCTGATCCCAAATTCTTCTCCTTTAAACAGCCAGGAGAAGGAATTATTCTGTGAATATCTGAGCCTCCTTTGAGGGATGATCAGGCTTCTTATGGAGAACCAGCTCTGTTTTCAGAATAAAGCTTGACCTCAGGCACCTAAAACCCTTCCTCCTCCTCTTCCTACATTGCCACTCATCTCCTGGGGTGGCCAGAATTTATTTATGCCATGCTTTAGTTTTATTGCATGGACAGAGAAGATAATATCTTCTTTTCTCTCTTCAGTCTTGAAATATTTTTCAATTTCAATATTTCAATATTTTTTCAATTTCAAGGGTTGGACTCGATGATCTCTGAGGTCCCTTCCAACCCAGCCAATTCTAGGAATTAAGGATACTGCATGGTTGCAATCTGGGGAGTGTTGACCTCAGCTGAAAAAAGCTTTCTGTTAAATTCATCTGTTTTATCAGCCCACCTAAGAGTAAAGAATCATTAAATGTTGCTCAGGTATCTTAAAAAATTCTTTCACTTTGAAGTGCACCAGGTTCCTGATGTTGCTTGTTCCACTGGGGCTTCCAGATTTTGGGATGGTTTTTCTGTTCCTAGTTTCCTAGAGTGTAAAATTCTTTGCAGATTCCTGGTGTTGCAGTTCCACATTAGTCAGAAGCTCCAAGATAACCCTGGAGCAAACTCCTGCAAATCTTCTGAAACTCAACAAGGGCCTCTGAGGCTCTGATTCTATTTAGCGGATGAGGCTTGTGTGTGGTTTGGAGTTTTATAGCAGAGTTTCCCACAGTTCTACATTTAACATCTCTTAAAAACTTCTTTTAAAAGAAGTGAAAGAAGGAGGAATAGCCTAACAACACTACAAAAAGTCTGAAAAAATAGGTAAAGAGCCTCTGACTCAAAACATGGCATGGCAGCATTAAATATAATTTCAAATTGTTGAAAGCCAGCCAAAACTTCTCTGATATTTGCATATTGGGGTTTAAATAAACTGCCCTGCAGTAGCAAATGGAACATTCTCACTTCACTGTTTGCTTTTCAGAAAAAGGCAGCTCTGGGGGCCAGCTCTGTGGTGAGGAATCGTTTCAGATTGATTTTCTTCTTCACTTGCTTTACATTTGGGCACAGAGGTAAAACCACTACATGCAGGCAAGCCAAACCTGGCCTGAAATTCAATCCCTGCTACTCATGGTGCCATGGAACCCAACTGGAGCATCTTGCTGAAGAGGAATTGCTGCTTTAACGTGGCAATTTGTGCATGAAAATGAGATTTGGGGCATTCTCAGGGGTGCACCTCACTTTTTCACTTGCCCCTGGACCTCTGTGCTGCTGCCTTCTGCATCTGCCAGGGGTGGGACCAACCCAAAACCTGGGCTTCTCTTCCAACACTGATATCTTAGGAGGCTTTGCCTGGATTTCCACCTGCGTATAGCTAAATAAGTTTTAGAATTTATTTTCTTATTCTTTATGCTTTCAGAGGCTTTCACATCTTTTGCTATGTATAGGATTTCTCTTATGACAACCTCAGGAGCACAGAAATTAATCCCACCTTAATATGAAGGTACCACACCAGCTGCTATTATAACATCACTGAGCCTGGGTATTTTAAGCTTTGTTCTCTACATTAAATTCAGTTTTGAGCTATGTTTGTTCTCATGATTCCCACTGATGGTCATTTCTGTCCCATGAATGAGTGAGAGCTGAAACGCTTTGCCCATGTCCAGATCATAGAATCATAGAATCCTAGAATTGGCTGGGTTGGAAGGGAGCTCAGAGCTCATCAAGTCCAACCCTTGATCCACTCCCGCTGCAGTTCCCAGCCCATGGCACTCAGTGCCACATCCAGGCTCTTTGGAAATAGCTCCAGACACGGAGAATCCACTACTTCCCTGGGCAGCCCATTCCAATGCCTGAGCACCCTCTCCAGAAAGA
The DNA here is from genome assembly GCF_003957555.1 of Calypte anna. NCBI lineage: Eukaryota > Metazoa > Chordata > Aves > Apodiformes > Trochilidae > Calypte > Calypte anna. Next base: position 2,634,213 of record NC_044246.1, on the reverse strand, counting down.
AATTCTTTCTCATCTCCAACCTAAACCTCCCCTGGCACAACTTGAGACCTTTTGTGCCCTCTTGTCTTGCTGAGAGTTGCCTGGGAAAAGAGCCCAACCCCCCCCTGGCTCCAACCTCCTTTCAGGGAGTTGGAGAGAGTGATGAGGTCTCCCCTGAGCCTTCTCTTCTCCAGCCTCAACACCCCCAGCTCCCTCAGCCCTTCCTCACAGCACTTGTGCTGGATCCCTTCACAGCCTCCTTGCTCTTCTCTGCACCTGCTCCAGCACCTCAAGCTCCTTCCTGAACTTCCTGAGGGGCCCAGAACTGGACACAGGACTCAAGCTGTGGCCTCCCCAGAGCTGAGCACAGGGGCAGAATCCCTTCCCTGGACCTGCTGGCCACGCTCTTCCTGAGCCAGCCCAGGATGCCATTGGCCTTCTTGGCCACCTGGGCACACTGCTGGCTCATGGTCACCTTCCTGGCAATAATTTCAGAGGCAGGTCAAAGTCAGAGCTGATCTGAGCACTAAAAAATGGAATCTGTATTATTTACTTCTCAGTGACCTGGTTTATATTCCTAACCCAGAGCAAGGCTCAGTTCTGTATGAAGGGAAGTAAACAAGAAAATCCCAATATTTTTCCTTAAAACTCAGCTGGCAGGTCATAGAATTTCAAGGCCAACGTGAGGCTGTTTGAACCCTGTCACCCACCTCAACCAAAAATCAGCTTCTACACTCTGAGCTGCTTTAGCTTTGGGGTTTTTGGAAAATGGATAAGGTCCCTTAACCCCTTGATCTGGTTTTTGTGATAAAAGGTTGGAGCTGAAAACGAGCAGAGCACAGGATGCTCCAGGGGGGTGAGCTGGGTATAAGTGAGATAAAATAGAAGGGATTTATCTGCTGAGTCTGGGAAATCCATTTAAAAACTTAAATTTTATTTAAAATGAGAGAGAATAGAAGCATAATTATATACAGGCTGCAGGGACATGAGGCAACTTTTATTGTCTTTTAGTTAAAGTTTTTCCTGGAGGAAAAAAATCTGATTTCAGTCAAAAAAATGAAGGTGGTTGTAGGAAATATGGGGTGAGAGTCAGTGACCTTTTTAGAGGAATCCTCCTTTAAGTGATTTATCTCTTAGCTGAAGTAGTTTGAAGTGTTCATCATTTGCTGCATTTTTGCACAGAAAGAAGAAAGGAATCAGTCAGGATAGCAGGGGGGGAATAACTGGAGTGAAAATAAAAATAGAATCTTTTGTAACTTTTCATGCTGACTTTTATTTCAGCAGCATGCCAGAAACAGGGACTTCTGAAGACACTCCAAAAGAATGGCCTTTTAATTATCCTACTGTTAATATCCCTCAGTTATGAATCTTTTTTGACAGAATAAGTGCAAAAAGCTAAGAAAATGTATTTATGATTTTATCCCCACTGTCTCCACTCTTCTCCGTCTCTCATGCCTATTTTTTTCCTCTCCCATATTGGAGTAATAAATATTGGCATCAGAATAGGAAGACATAATGACTGGTTCCCTAATGAACTGGGGGAGCAGAAGGCAGCAGGAAGGGGTGCCTGGGATGGATGAGACAATACCAGGGACTTGAAAGCAGGAGCAAGGCTAAATCCATGCAGGGTTGTGAATTGTTGGGGTTATTTTATTTATTTATTTATTTTTAGCACATATTCTCTTGTCTCCTGGGATGGTTATTTCAGTGGGATTCAGCCATTTCTGCAGGATCTTTGGAGAGACTCCACAGCAGCATCACCTCCAGCAGAGCTTTGAACATCCCAACAAATGATGGAGCCAGGGAGCTGCAGCATGGGAAGAATGAGCACCCTGCAAGCAGAAGGTGTTACTGGGCCCAGTTCTGGAGTTCTCAGCCCAAGGAGGACATGGAGCTCCTTAAGTGGGTCCAGAGCAGAGCCATGAAATGCTCAGAGAGCTGAACACCTCCCTGGGAAGCCAGGCTGAGGGATTGGGGTTGTTCAGCCTGGAGAAGAGGAGGCTCCCAGGGGAGCTCAGAGCAACCTTCCAATATCTGAAGGAGCTACAAGAAAGCTGTGGGAGGGCTTTGGACATGGGGGGGGGTAGGGAGAGGACAAGGGAAATGGGTTAAAACTTGGAGAGAAAGGGGAGATTGAGGTTGGACATTAAGAAGAAATTCTTTAATTTGAGAGTGGTGAGCCCCTGGCCCAGGTTGCCCAGGGAAGCTGTGGCTGCTCCATCCCTAGAAGGATGGGTCAGGTTGGATAGAACTTCAAGCACCCTGGGCTCTGGGAGGTGTTCCAGCCCATGGGGTTGGATCTGGATGAGCTTTAAGGTTCCTGGATGAGCTTTAAGGTCCTTTCCAATCCAAACTATTCTGTAATTCTATGAAACCCTCCTTGCACACCCATGCCCATCAGCTGGATGGGACATGTTCCCAGGACCAGAGCCCAAGGAAAAGAGCAGATTGGAAGTGCCCTGAGTGCTGCCACTTGGCTCCCCACACTCCAGAACCATTTTCCTCTGCAGAGAGGAGCTGGGCTGGGGCAGAACCTGCAATGGACCACAGGGAATTGCTGGGGGTAGCACAGAAGATGAAGTAGCCTGGGTTAATCCATACTCACACTTCTCCTGTAGTCACATCTAAGGGCACAAAACACCCTTAACACCTTTCTGCTGGGATTTTTCCTGGCCTTGTTCATGATGTTTGAGTTCTAGAGACACCCAGACATTATGTTTGTGAACAAGGAGCCTGCTGACCACAGCACAATCGTTTGAAAAATCCCTTTAGGATTTCCTTTGAGTGGTTTCTGTGGTTATCCCAGCAATCAACAATTTCATTTGGAAGGCTGCAATTGCTTTTGACAACTAGAGAGGGCTCAGATTATTTCATGCACAAGAAAGAAACTACCTAAGGAAAAGCTCTCATCTATGAGAAGAAAAACTCAGGTTAATGAATTCTCACCCTTGTTTTGGGAGAAACCTTTGGATTCCCCACCACCCAGTAAAGTATCAGTCACATAGAGACAAGAAATTATTACAAACCAAGTAAAAAGCATTTAAACCCAAACTGATGGCTTGTAATTGCAGATTAAATTTTAGTGTTTCTCATAGAGATCTTTTTTATTTTCTTTTAATTACTGCTGGAACAGGATGATTAGGTTGATATCTACATGCAGATCATAGAATCATAGAACTGGCTGGGTTGGAAGGGAGCTCAGAGCTCATCAAGTCCAACCCTTGATCCACTCCCGCTGCAGTTCCCAGCCCATGGCACTCAGTGCCACATCCAGGCTCTTTGGAAAGATCTCCAGACACGGAGAATCCACTACTTCCCTGGGCAGCCCATTCCAATGCCTGATCACCCTCTCCAGAAAGAAATTCTTTCTCATCTCCAACCTAAACCTCCCCTGGCACAACTTGAGACCTTTTGTGCCCTCTTGTCTTGCTGAAAGTTGCCTGGGAAAAGAGCCCAACCCCCCCCTGGCTCCAACCTCCTTTCAGGGAGTTGGAGAGAGTGATGAGGTCTCCCCTGAGCCTCCTCTTCTCCAGCCTCAACACCCCCAGCTCCCTCAGCCCTTCCTCACAGCACTTGTGCTGGATCCCTTCACAGCCTCCTTGCTCTTCTCTGGACCTGCTCCAGCACCTCAATCTCCTTTCTGAACTTCCTGAGGGGCCCAGAACTGGACACAGGACTCAAGCTGTGGCCTCACCAGATCTAATGGAACTTTATGTAACTATATAGAAAATCCCACAACACCAAAGAAATCCAGCAAATATCCATTTATACCCAGCATACAGACTGTAAATGCTCTTCTAGATTTAGACAAAGCCCAACTGTGACTCCAGCATTTGGTTTTATCAACCATAACTTGAAAAAAAAAAATCTGAAGAGGATATACCCATGTTTGTACTGATCTTTAAAATACAACCACAGCCATGTTATTAATTGTAAAGATGGAGAGCAAGCATGTCATTGCTTGAATCCCTTTCAGTCAATGAACTCCCTTGAACTTCAAAATGCCAGATGACCTTGGAAATATCCAAACACAAGGCTGAACTTGACATCCTTTGTTTGCATCCTGTCTCAGATGTCAGCACAACGAGGTAGAAAATAAAAAATAACTCCTCACCCCCAAAATCTGTTCTTTAGAAAAGCTGACCTTGGTTTTTTCCCAACACCAGAGATTTTCTTTCCTGTTTTATGGCATTTTTTTTCTCTTTGCTTTCATAAATCTGGCTGGAATCTCTTGGTTGATCTGTGCAGCCTGAGACAGGCCACACATTTTAAGAATTCCCCAGCTCAGGACATATTTTTTTCCAGTTTTCTTGCCAGCAGCTTTCATTCAGATTTATCAGTGAATAAAGGCAGTGAATAAAGTTTTGTCCTTGCCTGATGTTCTGTCCTTGTCTCCCAGATGATCTGGGCCTTAGGAGAGGTTAAAATTTCTGGCAGGAGCTGAAATACATTTGCTAGAAAGCTGTTGATGGGGGTTGGGGTGGTTTAGACTTTTTTTGGTTGTGTGTTTGTGCTTTGCTTGGGTTTTTTTTCAGTATTAAGAATGCTTGATGGGAACTCAATCACTGCCCATTTCATCTATAGCTCACACTGGTTTTAGCTGGAATTTTCTTCTATTTCTATTAGACAGGAGCTGGGAATTAAAGCGTTTGTGAGTCTCCAGGTCCCTCTTTTTCAGAGGGTCCTTTGCAAATTCTAGCCCTTAGTTTCTATTTTTGCCTTTCTATAAAGTTTATCAAAGAATGGAGTTGTGGGTATCTTCTTAAGTAGGTCTGTGTTTAACCTACTGTAAACACCTTCACCCAGCTTCCCAAATCTTGAGACTGGATATTTTATACTTTTAGCACAGATTTTTATTGACAAATATATGCCTGGTAAAATTTAAGACGTTTTCTGCTCTTGTTTTAGAAACCTGTTCAAGAAACTTGACAAGTGGCTTAGAAAAGGTCTGTGAGATGCTACCAGCCTAGAAAGAAAGATATAATTTCCCTCTGAGAATCTTCTAGTTAAAATAATTGCTCCAATTTGTTCTGATTTTGTTCCATGCATCTCTGGATCATCATCATTTGGGATACTTTAATCCATTTAATTTCTTTTTTTATAAAAAGGTCTCAAATCTTCACAATGTGAAATAGTTTTCCCAAAACTTATTTATTCCTCATTTACAGAGCTGCTTTTAATTGAATGCTGAGATGCCAAGGGGGGAAATAAAGATGCTGCAGAAATTTCAGAAGCAAAACTTGATCTCTCTGAATAAGTTTTTCATTTCAGTCCCATGGAAGCCTGGAGAAGAAACCACAATGTAGGAAGCCCAAATCCCTGGCTCTTGTGCAGGGCTTTATGTGCCCATCCCAGAAAGTTCCTGCTCTGATGACAAAAGGTGAAGTGCAAGCATCCTGCAAATGGCTTTTTAGTGATTCAAGACAATGAGTAGGATGTTGCTGGAATTATATTTGGCTGGTGACTCTGAGAGCAGGACCTGAGGATTTGTGGGGAGGTCATCAAGAAGCTGGAGCCACCAGTGACTGGTGGAAGGATGAGAAATAATGTTCATAAACTGAGGGATTTTAGGATTAAAGGAAAAAGTTTCACACCATGTGAGCAAGGGGAGGAGGCTGCCCAGAGAGGTTGAGTTGTTTTCCTTGGAATTTTTCAAGCCCTGAGCAGATGGCCACACTTTCAGCATGGGGTTTGAACCACAGACCTCCTGAGGTCCTTTCCTACACAAACCCATCTGTGGTCCTACAAAGTCTGGCTGGGAGATGATTTAAGGGTCTGTCCCATGGAAGGAAGGATGCAGGAGATGCTGCAAATACCAACTGGGTTACGTTCTCTTCTTCTGCCCAAGAAATACAACACTGGTGGTAGCAGGGAGAATACAAACCCATTCCAAGGCAGGAGATGATGGGGTTAAAAGCAGGGAAAGCAGTGCCTTCTGGCACCATTTCCTGAGACTGCCCAGGTGGCCAGATGCTTCTTTCTTCCTTCTCCCCCTCTCCCACTGCCACCACCTCTTTTCCCCTCCAGCTCCAGCCCTTTCCATCACCCCCTGCCCAAAGCAGATTCCTTTCAAGGAAAGAATTCCACTTTGGAGCTCTGTTACTTCCCTCTTATTTCAAATAATTGTAGCATTGTCTTTTTCCTCCCTCAGTGTTCTCCCTTAGGGGAATTTTTGCAGCCTTAATTCCCATACCACCCTCTTGCAAACAGCTTAAGGTTTAATGCAAAAAACCTGCTCATCAGCTCCAGTTATTTCTAGCCAGGGTGCTTAAGGAAGCCTCATGCTTAATGCAGGTTGGAAAGTTGTGGCTTTGGCTTCCATGAAAAACCCTTAATGGCATTTCTGCCATTCTACCACTGCTCAATCCCCTCTGCATTTACCTTGAAAAAGCCCAGAGTAGTGTTTCACACCTCTATGGTTACTTTTTGGGATCACCCTGAACTCTTGAATACACTTGTTGCTGGGGCTTGTTTATGAATCTTATTTTAATTAGACCCTTTGTGCTTTTTTTTCCTTACTTTTTCTCCAGCCTAACTTGGTTGGAGCTACTCCTGTGGCAGATGCTCTCCTGATGTGGCCAATGATGTCCTGGGATGTTACAGGAAAATTATCAAGAGAGAGCATCCTGCCCTCTGCTCAGCACTGGGGAGGCCACATCTGGAGCTCTGGTTCCAGTTCTGGGCTTTCCAGAACAGAAGAGGCATGGAAAGGGCCAGGAAGATGGGAAAGTGGCTCCCACCTGAGGAAAGGCTGAGAGAATTGGGGGTGTTTTGCCTGGGGAAGGCAAAGCCCAGAGACATCAAGTGTTATAAATGTCCTAGGGAAGGGTGCAGCTGGAGACAGGATGTTTTCAGTGATGGGACAGGGCAAGGGGCACCAACTGAAGGATAGGAATACTGGGAAACTCTTTTTACTGGGGACTGAGCACTGGAGCAGGTTCCCAACAGAGGTTGGGAAGTCTCCATCCATGGAGTTATTAATAAAGTCACCTGGTCATGGTCCTGGGCATCCAGCTCCAGGTCAAACTGTTTGAATTGGGGGGTTGGACCAGATGGACTCCATAGGTACCTTCCAACTTCAACCATTCTGTAATTGTTGTCTCCAATTACACTCATTTTCAGTAAATTAACCCTGTATTACAAAGTGCTTTGGCTAAGGATGACTTCAAGCTCAGGCTTTGCATTCACATGAACTATTTTATCTACTGTAAAGAGGATGATTAAAAACAAATTGTCCCTCTGGTGACAGAAAATCAGGCTTTGGATTTTGGCCACAGTTTTTATTACTCTGTGCCATCAAACCTGATGCATTTTGCATCTGTTGCTGGAAGCAACATCCTTGGGTTGCCCAAGGATGGAACCCCAGCAGATTTATCAAAGCAAAAGGGACATTGTTATTTTCCTGAAATCTGCTCAATTCTTTCTTTCTGTCCATGCATAACCATAAATCTACCTGGGGTATTGACAACCAAGTGTTTTCTGACCTGTGCCAAACATAGGCAAATAAATTTTAGCTCCTTTGATGCACTTCTTTACCAAAACTGAAGCCAGATGTTTCACAGGTGACCTGACAGAATGCTGTTACTTCCCCATTCCCATAAATAAAAGGCAGAGCTGTCACAAAGAGCATGCAAAGATTTATCATCCTGACATTCCTGAAGGTTTAACCCTTCCTGCCCACTCACAAACTGAACATCTGAAAGCTTTAATTAGACACAAGGATCTTGACATTATCACTTCTCACTTTTCTCAGTGTTTGGATGCTTTGAAATGAGGGATCTGGGGGGATTTGCAGGCTCTGCAGACCCTTCAGTTTAGACAGACAGGGAGAGAAAACTGCAGCAGCTCTTGGAAACTCTGCAAAAGGTAAAATTCTGTGTCCTGTTGGGCTCAATGAGAACATAAATAGGTAGACTGAGTATGGCCCAGCAATAATCCAGTAGCTTTTCCTGCTATGTTTTGGGTTTTTTTTCCTGAGGACTGGAGTCATCCTTTTTTCATTTCTGCTCTGGCTGTAGAACAGATCTCTGCTTTCCTGAATTAACACACCCGTTTCCTATGCTAAGATTCTTACAAGGAGCTAAGAACAAGCAGAGATTTAGCATGAGGACCCACTAGAACTACAAAACCTGACCTCCAGAACCCCTTTTCTGAGCTGCAGTGGGGATGACCTGGGACTGCTTCAGACCTCTGCAGTTTTCCAGTCACCAGAGGGGGGCAAAGAGCCACAAGGCTCTTGGGTTTTATTTTAATTTGCCCCAAAAGCCACAAAACTTTCACTTCAGTGTCTTCTTGTCAAATCCTGGCTCTCATTCCTTCTCCAAAGCAGTTTATTTCTCTCCTCATTTACAGTTTCCTACAGCTTTCTTTTAACTGCTGCAGCCTGGAGGTGTGCACTGGGTTTCAGGCTTGCATAAAGCCAACAAAACCAAACCTGGAGGAAGGAATAAGAGCTTGAGGTTTCCCCACATTGTTCCCACTAGCACTACACAGCATTCCTGGTAGGTTTCTTGCCTTTCTAGGTGGAAATATTGCTGTCCAACTGGTCACACAGCTTACACATGGCTTCCTGCTGCAGTCATTGACAATAAAACCTCCAGGTATTGCCAAAGATTTCCCCAAGCTTCACTCAACTTTTGCAATACAGTTTTTCAGACCTGAATTTTCTTTTATAATATCTGAATTAATAAACTTTTTTTTTTTCTTATGACATTTTGATGCAAAAGAAATTATGTCCCAAATGCATCAACTGCTTGGGATCACAGGGAGGCAAAGAGGACACGATGCTCCATTAGTATCTCCTGCTGGAGTTTCAAGGAGCATAAACTTCTCAGAAAACTCCATTGAACCCAAAGGTTATGCAAGAAAAAAAACATTCTTCTCATCCAGAAAACCAGAAATCATAAGTGTTAATTTATGGCTTGCAGTTGCCTGGTCCCTAGAATCAAAGCTTTGATGGAAATTTAGAGCTGCACCCTTCAGGATTGTGTTCTAATTCCCTGTCAGTCAAGGAAAATAACAACAACTGCATGGAGTGATGCTATGAAAACCATCTGATTCCTCATCCTTTATCCTACCTTCTCTCCCAAAATGCAGAGTTCAGCTTCCCACTCATCCTCACGCCCTCTTCTAAATAACAAAGCATACAGACTGAGCTCCCAGGAGACACAGAAGATAGCTCTGTCCCACCAAGTTTTGCTTTTCCTCATGAGGAGGCTAGATAAATACATAAATAAAATAGCAACAACCTGGAATTCCTCCTAGGAAATACCAGGGAACGTGTTTGATCCCTTAGAATACACCTCTTGTTTCAGAGAGTTTCTTTTCTAGATCCAAGCTTGTTTGGTAGGGTGCTCCCATTAGATGAGAAATGCTGAGAGATGTTTTTCTGCTCTTAGTATCTGCTGCTCAGAAGGAAGGACAAGGTCCTGGTGGTGCCACATGCTGGTTTCAGGCATCCATCACCCCTGGTGTTCAGCAGAATCCCTCATGAGTCATTTGCTCTCTCATTATTTGTATGTCATTACCTAAAGTACATGTCTTAAAACTTCAGTGTTTTGCAGACTCTCAAAAGATGCAATTTCATGCCTGATGACTCCACAAGATCTATTAGATATTTTTATTTCTTTTAAATTTAAACCAGAACCCTGGCTTCAGTGGATGTTTCTATTGGGTTTTTTTTGTTTTTTTAAATCCCTCCAAGCCTGTGACATTCATAACTGCTCAGATGCTAACCCAAACCATTCACCTTGGGAACAGCAGCCTTTTGGGTTTTATATACTGGGCTGGACATCAAAGCCATGTTTTTATTGCAGAGGTTTTCCTGGCCAAGTCTGGATTGATAACAGTCCCTGTTCAGCACCAGCTGAATTGTCCAGTCAGGTCGTCTTTGGGATAGAAACAGGTGAACTCTGATCCATCAGTTCTCAAATTGAAATCTTCCCTCCAGCTTTGTTCCCACCCCCCTAAAAACCATCCCTAGTCAGGTTTTGTCTGGGCTTGGATACTTTCTGAAAAAAAAAAGGTTTTGTTTGGTGTGCTCCTGACCATAGGAAGCCTCAGGCTTCTTGCAGGAAGGCTCCCAGATGCACACACTTAACAGCATCTTTGCAGCAGAGACATTCAGGACCTCAAGTGCCACCCAAAAGGAACCCAGCTAGAGGTGGATGCTTTGAAAAATTATTTTCTTCATGAGAAACCCAGATGCCTTTAGCAGCTTGGGTCACCTTGTCTGCCCAACCCCATTCCTACAGAGCTTCTGGAGGTTGATATAAGTAGTTATAACACCCTGTATCTATCCAAACCATCACCTCCTCCTTTATTCTTTCTATAAAATACCACCTGGCAAAATGATGGCTTCAACCTCAATTCAGTCAAACCTGGGGGGAGTCCCTGCTCCCCCCTGCACACACATTTGTGTATTTGTGCTACTCACACCACCCCCACAGAACTGGATGCATCACCTACCCTACAAACCACCCTGACAAACACCACTTTTAAGATAATTAAGAGCTTTAGGAGACTGGGCAGACATGAGGCAGGCACTCAAAAAATCTTTTGGCAAAAGAAGCCTAAACTACATGTTAAAAAACCTGAGGAGTGTTCAGTGCCATATTCAGTTGCCAAGCTTCACATAAATAGCCAGGATACCAGCTGTTTCAGAAGATCTTAGCAACCAGCTTGTATGGTGCAGATTGGTTCCACCTTCTTTCAAAGAGAAGGAAAAGAATCCAGGATGCTGCTCAGTGACAGTTTAATAGCACTGAGCTTACATTTATGTAGTGCCTGCCATCCCAGAGCAATTTACAAATTCTATTCATAACAGAGTAACTCTGCCCATCCCTGAAAAGCCTCCATCTCCCAGCTGGGGGGGAGGATCCAAGCAGACTTTTGGCAAGGAGCAGAAAGGAGATCAGCAGGGGAAAGAGAATCTTGGGCTGAAAAGAGAAAAAAAAAAAAACAAACCCAAACCCACCCAACACTAGAATTATTAAACTCTGTAGAACAGAGGACTTTGGTCTTCCCAAAAAGACTTGAGTCACCCAGAAGTTTCCTGGGAGTGTAGATTGATGAAAAACCAGATTCTGCCAGGCTGTGAGAATACACTGCTAAAAAAATATCCATAAACCCCAGACCATGCCTTCCAGGTGAAAACCCAAATAAGGATGGACTTGAGGAGCCTGCCCAGTGATGTTTATGGATCTGCTTTGCTTGGGGGTGTTTTCAGTCAGCACAAAAAGTTGGGTACCAGGCTCCCTTCTGCTACAACTGCACCCACTTCCAGGGTATCCCAAGGTCCTGCAGGGCCTGAGCTGAAGTCTGGGGTGGAAACTCTGAGGGAAACATCTCCTCCAGCACTTGGGTCTCTTTTGAAAGGAAGAATGGGAGCTCTCCTCACCTGCCACAACAAGAAAACTTCAGCATTGCTCTGGGGATCCAGTCAGCTTGTTTGGAGCAAAGCAGTGATTTACTAAAGGTTTGGGGGAATTCTTTTTGTCACCTTTGGGTTTCCCATCAGCAGAGTCAAGACCAAAAAAAAAAAAAAAAGTCTTGGTTCACTCAGAGCTATGGGAGGTACAGACTTTCAGCTTGGACATCCACTCCCTTCAGGAGTCAGGGAAACCATTGAATTCTAGATTAACTGTGCTATGTGCTCTGTATCTCCCTTTTCAGGTTCTCACCTCTCAGATGAGTATCTTAACTACTGATTTACACACCATTTCCTGACAGGTTACACCTCACGAATCAGAAGATGAAGCCTCAACAGCATCCTAGTTTAATGAAACATTACAAGAGTGCCAAACAAACACTGACATCAACTCTGAATGCAAAGTATTAAATTAGAAGAGGCTTTTAATTTTGTTTCATATTTGAGGTGTTTTGTTGGGTTTTTTACCACCTTTCCCCACTGATAGTTTTCCCAGTGCAAAATTTTCCCCAACGGGTTCTGGCAAAGCATTTGAGGAAGAGATAAGGGGAAGAATGATTTGAGAATTAAATACCTGCAGGAGAGAGAAAAAAGGAGGTGATTTGGTGCTTCTGAGCAGCTTGGGTTTGCAGCAGAGTGATGAGAGGAGGTTGCCACTTGGAATGACAAGGAATTCCTCCCAGGAACACTTCTGATGGTTGGAACAGGGCAGCAGGTTAAGCCCTTACTGAAGGATTAAGTGCTCATCAGTTATGTGCTGACACAGCTGAAAAACCTTTGGCCCCTTTTGCCCTTTTCACTCTAACTCTGCCAACCCTTGGCTGAGCTTTGGGTCCCCTCGGAGCTCTCCTGACCTGACAGAAGTTCTCTGCCACGAAATTTCATCATGGAATTCACTCTGGGCTTGGGGAGAGCCCTCAGCCTGCAAAAGAAACTCTGTCTGATGGTGCAATAGATCATTTTCACCTGTTAGAAGCAAAGATGCTCAGAGAGGTCACTCCTGAATAAAGAGATGCAAGAGGCACCATCAGCCCCCAGTGAGGAATTCAGCCAGGTAGATGGTGATACAGAAAAAAATGTACATAATTCTCTCTGATCTAAAGTGGTATGAAAATCTGGTGAGATTCCACTCCTTTTTAGCCTGTCCATAAAGGCAGACAGGAGGATATGGTGTTCACCATTCTGTCCAGTTCTGGGTAGCTAATAGTTGACATTTTCTCAACATGCTCTTTCTCTTCTTGCTCTCTCCTTCTCTGCTTTAATTTATCAAACACACCTGCCCATGGCTTCTTGGGTTTTGTAGTAGTGGGGTATTTTGTGGGGTTTTTTTGTTTGTTGATTGTTTTGAGGAGGGGAATTCTTTTTTAAGATAAAATATAAGGCATATCAGCCAAATAATGAACTTCACTGAAAATTAGTTGCTATAAAGGCTACAAACCAGACAATATTGTGAAAGCCAGAAACCACCTGCTCTCATTTATGAGATAAAACCTTCATCAGGTTTTAAACACAACCTGTAGGAGATCAGACCAGAACTCAGCCTCAGCAAGGAATTTCCCCATTTCTTACTGCAGAGAGGTAACTGAGCCACATCCAGCTCACACTTCCCAAGGAGAGGCTGTTACAGCCAGAGATTCAGACAATTTGGGGATTTTTTTTTTCCCTAGAAAACTTATTTTCTGCTTTAAGGTTGTAGTGAAAAGAGGAGAGGGGTTGTGTGCTGAAGATGTTCTGTGCCTTACAGACAGGGTAGCTGCTGCTATCTAACAGGGTGGTCACTCCAGCAGAGATAACAAACTTTATCTGAACTCCTGCACACTTCCTGATAAAGTGAGATGTACAGCTGGGAAGTGACATCTACAGCAGATAGATTCCATTAGAAAAAAGGAAAATTTGGGTTTGTTGGGGGTTTTTTTGGGGTTTTTTTTTTGTTATTATTACTTGGGTGGGAAAGCTAAGAATGACCTCAAGCCAAAAGACTCCCACCTTCTCCAGACATTTAACTCAAACCATGAATTTGCACCAGCATCTTCCTCTGATATTATCTCCAGCTTCCCAGAATACAAACCCATCAAGTCAGGTAAAACACAAGCACATTGACTTCAGTCTGCCAGACTAGTTTGGTGGGCTTTTTCCAGGGCAAAACCCAAATAATTTTCCACAATACTTCTGTTGCTTGCATTATTTAAGACTCCTCTGACCAGGAACCTGAGATATGTATATTTCAAAGTATTTCCTCCTAGAGTTGGTGCTTTTTTTATGCAGTAAAGAAATGAGTGTTGGTAACCACCACCTGGGCTGTAGTTCTGCATCAAGTGCAGCTGCTCCTGTTCTACCTCTGGCATTTTAATGGTGGAAATTTCACTGGATTCCTGCACTATTGAGGCTTTCTATACATGGAATTTAGAAACTTGCTTGGGTCAGGTTAAACAGGAGGCTTTAAGTTGTCATTACACTACACACAGCTCTTTCAGTTCCATTCACTCCTCTGGGTTGTTGTTGCATTCCTCCTGCACATTCTTTGAAAATCTAACACACCTTTTTCTATCCAGGTCCCAAATTATCATAGAATCCTAGAACTGGCTGGGTTGGAAGGGACCTCAGAGATCATCAAGCCCAACCCTTGATCCACTCCCGCTGCAGTTCCCAGCCCATGGCACTCAGTGCCACATCCAGGCTCTTTGGAAAGATCTCCAGACACGGAGAATCCACTACTTCCCTGGGCAGCCCATTCCAATGCCTGATCACCCTCTCCAGAAAGAAATTCTTTCTCATCTCCAACCTAAACCTCCCCTGGCACAACTTGAGACCTTTTGTGCCCTCTTGTCTTGCTGAGAGTTGCCTGGGAAAAGAGCCCAACCCCCCCCTGGCTCCAACCTCCTTTCAGGGAGTTGGAGAGAGTGATGAGGTCTCCCCTGAGCCTCCTCTTCTCCAGCCTCAACACCCCCAGCTCCCTCAGCCCTTCCTCCTGATGTGCACTGATGTGTCCTGATGTGCACTTGTGCTGGATCCCTTCACAGCCTCCTTGCTCTTCTCTGGACCTGCTCCAGCACCTCAGTCTCCTTCCTGAACTTCCTGAGGGGCCCAGAACTGGACACAGGACTCAAGCTGTGGCCTCACCAGGGCTGAATATTATTCCAGGTCTTTCCCATTTTTCCACACAATACCAACTTTCTGTGTTACACTTGTTCTTCCTCCTCACAACCTTTACACCCCAGTGCCCACGTCATGGTGCAGAGAATTCTCTGGGCTTTTCCCACTCCCCTTGGACTTCTCTAAATCTTTTTCCCCAACATTCCCAGGGGGGAATATTTTGACTTTATATTTCTGGGCCTTTCCAAAAGGTAAAATAAAATAGTTTGCACCTCAACTGAAAAACCATACATCTCCAGCTTTCCTATAAATCAGCAGCACGAATTTAGACCAATATTTGTGCCTTCTCTTTCTGTAGTCTGGTGGGAGGCAGAAAAACCAAGCACAGAGAAGCTACATTAAAGTGATTCAGTAATTCATCCAAGTAGAGTTTTCTTCAAGACCTCAGTCAGGAAAATCACAAACAGCTTCTGTGCACTAAACAACACCAAATGCTGGCCCTGGAGCTCTAAAGGAATCATGGCAACAGTTTTGCAGTGCATTTCCCAGTATTGATCCATGATTTTTCACGCTTAGAATTCTGCATAATTCTCAGGTTGAAATGAACTCAATGTGAAACTCAGCCAAGCATTCTGCTTCCCATAACTCCAGCTCCAAACCATCCCCCAAAGCAGCTTCACAAGCAGTGAGCAACCCCATGCTGGATTCCAAATTTGTAATATGGTTTGGGTTTCATTGTAAACATTTTGCATAGCTTTGGTTTTCAGAATTAAAATACTTCTTTATGCACTCTTCACAAGGGTCTAAGTGGGGGGAAAAAAGCAAAAATTAACTCCAGTGTCAATAAGACCACAGATTCCCTCCTGGTCTTTGGAGTCTCAAGTCACTCTGGCTCCACAATTCAATTCAGGTTTTAAGGGATAGATTGGAACAAATCTGAGGTCTAGCAGTTTTTGAACTGACCTTCCAGGTTTTGCAGCAGACATTGCACATCTCTTCCAAAACAAAAGATCTTCCAACACCCTCCCCATCATTACCTACCTCAAGTAGTTGTGCATGGTCCTGGCAGGAGCCTCCAGATGCCTGAATATTCATGCAGAAATCCTCCAGAGGAAGGGAAGGGTGTGGGGTAAGGACCTCTTGAAGAAATTCTGAGCATAAGGAGGTGGAAAGAGCAGAATCACACTTTATCTTGGAGATTTACACCTGAGAGGTCATTAGAGAGGCTGCTCCTTCCCTGCAGTTTTAACTCACAGCTGGACCTAATAGCATCCTAAAGAGCTGGGAGCTTCCTAAGCTACCTTGGCTCTACCTGCTCTTGGCAACACTTCAGGAGAAAGCAAAATAAAAATATTAGAGACAACAGTTTTCTTGGATTCATAACAGAAGCCTTCAGACTATCAGCTAAGGGGCTCTTCTCAGCTGTATTTACCAGCACCCCTGCATTTCTGAGGGCAAATCAAAGAGGCTGGCTTCATCTCTGAGTCATTTCAGCTGTCTTATTTCATTTTACAGTGCAAAAAATGCAAAATAAAATCTCAGATAAAATTACAATTTAGCCAGAGGGGCTGTTTAAGAAGCTACCATATCTCAGGGCTAATGTACTGTATGTGTAAAGGTTGGACCAAGTGATTCTTGAGGTCCCCTCCTACCTAAAAGTCTAGGATTTGTGTGGTGGATACTTCTGCTACTTTCATTTCTGGAAAAGATGAGTCTGAGTACATAATAATAAATCCCATGAGTAACTGCAGCCTATCATTTTAGGCTGGAATATCCAAGGTTCTAAGGAAATGACTGCCAGTGTTTGAAGAGGAGCTGGAGCATGCTGATACAGGAAGACCACAGAAACCCTGGGATACCACAGGTGACGTGGTAGAACACAGACCTCAGCCCATCACTGAGCACTTGGGAAGCCTTGGATCCATTCAGGAGCTGCAGCCTCTCCAGGAGGATAATTTCTGCAGTTCTCAACCCAGGGGTTGGCTCCCAGGTTTCCTGTCCTGATGTGCAAGTGCAGACATATTTTTCAGTTGGGTTTTGCTGTAATTCTTCCTCTGGTAGAAAGGACATTAAACTCTGGAGTGGAAAAGAGGTGTTTTACAGCCTGAAATCCATCCCAATGTTTTCCTGGTGGGAAGTAGTGTCAGAGGAGTGAGAACAACTCCAGAGCTGGAGAGGTGTTTGGGGCTCAATGTCTCTCCCTATCTATTCACCCCTCAGTATTTATTCAAGACAAAGTTAATGACTCCAGGATTTCAAACAAACCTTAGAAGACAGAGTTGGACTAAGACAAATAAGCAAATGTATTTAAAATTCCTAGAGTGAAGGTTTGATGGAGGAAAAAAAACTGCTGAGAAGGAAGTCTCTCTCCCAGCTGTGCTGGCTCATGTCAGGTGAATTCACACTCTGCTTTGACTTTAAATGACCATAAAACATCTTGAACATAAACAGTCTCTTGAACAAAGATAGAAGTAGCCTGGTTAGAAGGGCAGGGGTTTCTCACACCTCTTTCAGGGACCTGGTAACTCTTGAACTCTGCTGCAGACACATTCCAACTCTCAGATGTCAGCAGCAGCCACACCAAAGGCTTGAAAGCTTTGCTCTTCTGCAGCCTTGCTCATTTGCCAGAACTTGTCAGATAAGGAAATAAACTTATTTCAGCAACTGTGAGTTATTTCTATCTTAAAAAAAAAAAAAAAAAAAAGGAAAAGAAGAAAAAAAAAAAAAAAAGGAAAAGTAAAAGAGGAGTCATCTTAGGCTCTTATGTAAGGATTCTGTGAGACTTCAGGATTAGCTTTCCCAAAGTTTTCTTCAGTTTTTGAGGCCCTGACAATTTGCCCGTGGAACTGAGAATCAGCCTAGAATTTTTGCATTTTTTTTAAGTGTTTTTGTGTAAGAAACTACAGCAGCTTGCACAAAACTGCAAGGCAAGCTCTATTCTGTTCCTGGGCCAACTTTCAACAAACACAGATCCTAAACATCTTCAGACTGTGGAAAGGCAGAACTGTCCCATGTTTCACAGACTGCCTGAGATCCACATTATTCTCCCCAGGGTTTTCCTGAAGACCTCCCTGCCTGCTGGCTGTTCAGAGCTCCCTCCAGACACCATCCCTTCTTCCCCTGAAATAAGAATTTTTTTTTTTCTTACTCTCTTCCTTCAGGTTGTACCTAAATAACCATCAGTTGACATGGCCCCAAGTGGTGACTGCCTCCCTGACATTTATTTCCCTATTTTTGCTGTGCTAGAGTTGGGAAGATTCATCTATTTCTGTCTTTTTTCTACTGCTCCCTGCTAATTTTCTGTCAGCTCCTACCCCAAACTACTTAATTTTGAGGGGACAGACTCACCAGAGCCTTTTTCTGAAGCTCAACACCAGTATTTAAGAGCAGAGATACTAAGCTGGGGAGGAGTGTGGATCAGCTGGAAGGCAGGAGGGCTCTGCAGAGGGACCTGGACAGACTGGAGAGTTGGGATGATCCCAATGGGATGAGGTTCAACATTCCAAGTGCCGGGTCCTGCACTTTGGCCACAACAACCCCATGGGGAGCTCCAGGCTGGGCACAGAGTGGTTGGAGAGCAGCCAGACAGAGAGGGACCTGGGAGTCTGGATTGACAGGAAGGTGACCATGAGCCAGCAGTGTGCCCAGGTGGCCAAGAAGGCCAATGGCATCCTGGGCTGGCTCAGGAACAGCGTGGCCAGCAGGTCCAGGGAGGGGATTCTGCCCCTGTGCTCAGCTCTGGGGAGGCCACAGCTTGAGTCCTGTGTCCAGTTCTGGGCCCCTCAGGAAGTTCAGGAAGGAGCTTGAGGTGCTGGAGCAGGTCCAGAGAAGAGCAAGGAGGCTGTGAAGGGATCCAGCACAAGTGCTGTGAGGAAGGGCTGAGGGAGCTGGGGGTGTTGAGGCTGGAGAAGAGGAGGCTCAGGGGAGACCTCATCACTCTCTCCAACTCCCTGAAAGGAGGTTGGAGCCAGGGGGGGTTGGGCTCTTTTCCCAGGCAACTCTCAGCAAGACAAGAGGGCACAAAAGGTCTCAAGTTGTGCCAGGGGAGGTTTAGGTTGGAGATGAGAAAGAATTTCTTTCTGGAGAGGGTGATCAGGCATTGGAATGGGCTGCCCAGGGAAGGAGTGGATTCTCCGTGTCTGGAGATCTTTCCAAAGAGCCTGGATGTGGCACTGAGTGCCATGGGCTGGGAACTGCAGCGGGAGTGGATCAAGGGTTGGACTTGATGATCTCTGAGGTCCCTTCCAACCCAGCCAATTCTAGGATTCTATGATTCTATGATTCTGAATTTTGCAGGTGGACTAGAGGAACTCCACTATTTTATTTTTTTTTTCCCCACAAATTTAGTATTTCTGAGACCCAAACTCAAGGGACTCAGTAACAAGACAAGGGGTGCCAAATGGTAAAATTCTTTTTTTTTTTCTGAGGGTTGTGTTAATTAGAATCAGCAGAAAAAGACATCAACTAGCTTTGCAAATACAGTAGGTATAGGAGGACAAAAGCAGCTTTAAAAGCTTATGCTTAGGTCTTTTGCTTCTTTTTGGGTTTTTTCCCACTAAATACATTAGTCATATATGTGGTTTAGGTATTTTTACTCTTTCAATTTTTTTCTCCATCTCCTTCAAATTCTACTGATTCAGCACTTCCACTTTTCTCCTCTACACTGCATCACAAAAATGAAGTTTTCATTTTTTTTTTTCAGTATTTTTTTTATTGTCCATAAACTGGAGACGTTGCAAAGGATGCAAGGAGGAAAAAAACCCACCAGAATTAAACCCAAGCATAGCTGAGCTCTTTCTGTTATATTTGGTATTGAACAAGCTATATTAAAAAGCTGAGAAAACAAAACTTTCAGAACCTGAGATAAACTGGAACTGAGATAGGATGGGTCTCAGTCAGTTCTAATCCCAGTACACAGCTCCAAGATAACCACTTGAGCTCAAAGACATCAACCAGGCCATATTTTTCCCATATTTTTCCCTCAGCTGATCCATATTCAGCCTCCCAGTGAACATGGCAAAACGATCTAAGAATGCTCTGCTACTGAAGCCCACAGCCAGTTTGTCTCAGCCCATGGTATCTCTCATTTTATTTTAAAAGGAGAATAAAGGGAGGGAAAGAAATGGGTCTGCTGGGACTGGTTCTAACCCATTTGGAGTTAAATTACCAGAAAAGCCTCAGTGTGATGGGTGCTGCTTTGCTGTGATTGCTTCCCTGTGCCCATGGATGCAGTTCCAGGGCAGAGGAAAGGGTTAATTTCAGGCACTTGGTGGTTACTGAGGTTCAGGCAAGAAACGGGGGGGTTTGTACAGGAGCATCCCTGTTCTCTGAGCTCCAAAATCCTTCTGCATCCCTCCCACTGGGATGCAAATGTCAGCAAGAGGAGAGATGCCCTGGGGATGGGAAGGTACCCAAGGAGAGCCTCCCCTCCCCTCCCTGGGGACTGCTTGACCTGGATTTGTAAGATACTGAGCCCTGGGGTATTTTTTTGAGTTTGAAAATTAGTTTCTTGTACCTGTAACCCAAATGAGGGCAAAGGACCACTGCAGGAGTTGCCTCACCAACTTCTTTCACTCCTGGACTTGTGCTTGGCAAGACATCTCACCTGCAAGGATTGAAGAGACCACAAAGAGTGGTTGGGATGAGCCCCAGATTTCCTCTGAGCCAGAACAATCTGAAGTTAGACAAATGCTTCAAAAGCAGTTTTGCACAGCAAGGTCCTCAGGACTCAAGGAGCAGTGACCATTTCAAGCTGGCATTTTATTTCAGCTGTCACTTCTCTTCTGCTTTCTGTCACTTCAATCCCTACTGGCCAGACTTAAAAATAAACTTTTTTTGGCTCTGGAAAAATTAATGACATTCCTGTGGAAAGCAGGTTGGTTGAAAGAAGCACTACCAAGTCCAAGAAATAAACAGGAAAGTATTATTAAAAGAAAAATAATCTTGAAGAGAAACAGATTGAATTATTAACAGCTCTACTTTCCCACAGAAAGAATTCCTCTGGTGATATATGGAAACCCTCTGTGACTCTCCATTTTTACTAGATAATCCATCCTAAATGTTAAAATACTGCTTTATCCCCTGTTTATCTTGAACTATTCAGGCATTTTACTGGTTGACTTCAAGGTTAACTTTGGCTACCTGACTCCAGACAGCCAAATTAAAAATTCAGTGGGGTGTTCTTGTTTGGTTTGGGTTTTGTTTTTTTTTTTTTTGGTTGGTTGGTCTTTTTCTGCTTGTTGTTGTTGGTTTTTGTTTTGTTTTTTTTTTTAAGTTTTGTTTTGAGTTATTCTTGGAGGCCTTATTTTTGGTGGGAAAAGAAAAAGATTAAAAAAACCCTGAAAATCAGTATCTCCAGACCATTAATATTCTGTTACTCTTAACTGGGGCATTGCAAAACGTGTTGAGCATTTGCTTGGTCACATAATTATCAGTTATTTATAATGTGTCCAGTGCACAAGAATCTAAGAGAAAAATAGGTATTTTAAATAGTAATAATTGTTATTGATTACAGGTCTTTTACAATCAATAAAACAACAGATTTACTCCCAAACCCATCTTGTACAAGAAAGACTCTTACAACAGGAATACTCAAGCAGTTGTAGTGATGCGAGAACCTTACTCCTTGGTGTTTCTTGGCACAGTTAAGCTTTCCCTAACAGAGCTGAGAAGTGATAAAACTTCACTTTTAAGTAACTTGAACCAGCACCAAATGAGTCACAGGAGAAAGGCTGTAAAATAATTGTCACTACCTATAAAACCATTAATTATGTTTCCTATTAAAAGGGGTACATCAAGAGCTTGGAACCTGGCAGGGAGAGAGAAAATGCACCATTTCCCTCCCCTACAAACAAAATGGGAATAAAAGACTGATAGTTAATTTTATTTTAAAAAAGATACTAAAAGTAAGGCAGACACCTCCTCCTGTGTATAGCTACACAGGTGAAGTTAAATACACTCCTAGGAATAGCCACAGGTCCAAGAGCAGAAGATAGTCCTTGCCTCAATGAATTTGAGGAAGAAAAGACAGGAAGAGAAAGACAGGATAATCTCAGCAATCCTTCCTGTTTTTTCTTCCATAATTCAGGTAGAGAAGAAATCAACCCTCCTGCTCAAACCCACCCCAGGCTGCAAAAATCTCAGCCACACCAGAACTCACAAAGCTACTTCCAAACTCCTGTACTTATTTTCACTCTTATTTCACCTCCTGGGAAACCAAACCAGAAGTGCTCAATGATCCAGCTGAGGGTTTGTGTCCATCAGAACAGGTCCTGGCTGGGCAGAACTAGGCAATGGGACAGGTCCCATCCAGGGTTGGTCAGAACCACCAAGCCCCACAAGCCCCATTTTTCTGTAACCTGTTGTTTCCATCTGCCTTTCACTTTGCAGATGATAAACAAAACATCACATGCAAAATATATCTTGGCTGCTGCTGTTCCTGAACCTTTGTCACATCCTGGAGTTCACATCTTTGCCTCCAGCATTTTGGATCCCTGCCTTCCAAGCTCCTGCCAAACCCCACTTCTTACCTAGGTGATAAGAGCCTGATGTCTGACCTTTTGACAGAGCTCAAATATTTGGCTTGGCTTTATCAGATTCCAAAAAACCTCAGGTGTGAAGTTCCTAATACGATCCCCTTTCTGATCATCACAACCTTTTCTTTTCCTGTGAGCTATTTCCCTTTTTTTCAAGTTGGGACTAGTGACTGGGAATATTGTGGTTAAAAAAACACCAAACAAAACTAAAGTATTATTCCACATTACTGATTCTGTTGAACTCTTTAATGTAAGCTGAGCAACTACATCTCACAAGAGAGAAGCCTGTCTTCCTTTCAGTGAGAAGTTCAAAGTATGTAGAGGGATTTTAGATGTCTCTACACCCTGTCAAATGCTAAATGAAATGGAATAACCTTCTGTATACATACTTTACAATCCTCAACATCTTTCTGATCTCTTTCAGGATAAAGCCATAAAGCAAACAAAAGTTGCTTTCTCATCAGAGACACTTTCTAGTTTGAAGAGTTTCAACTCTGAATTCTTTCAAACATCTGTCTGCTTCCCCCTGGAGTTACTCACACCTGGAAGGTAAAACCTGCTCCTTTCTGAGCAAACATCAAAATGCTGAAGGACAGCAAATTACAGTAAATCCGATAGGATTAGAGAAGTGGAAAAAAATACAACATATGTCTGTGGTCCTTTCTATATTCTTTAATAAAAATACTGTCACAGGTTGAGGCAGTAACCAGGGGACAGATGCTCTCTGCCATCCCTCACCACCCTCCCAGGGGAGGATGAAGCAGGGAGGAAGGGAGAGAGACTGAAAGGTTGGGAGAAAACTCCAGGAGAGGTTCCATAAAGTGGGAATCATGGAATGGTTTGGGTTGGAAGGGACCTTAAAGCTCATCCAGGTCCAACCCCTGCATGGGCAGGGACACCTCCCACAGCCCAGGTTGCTCCAAGCCCCATCCAGCCTGACCTTAAAAACTTCCAGGGATGGATGGGGCTTCCACCACCTCTCTGGGCAACCTGTGCCAGGATCTCACCACCCTCATGGGGAAGAACTTCTTCCTCACATCCAACCTCAATCTCCCCTCCTCCAGCTGGAATCCATTCCCCCATGTCCTATCCCTACCTGACAGCCTCAGAAGTCCCTCCCCAGCTTTCCTGTAGCCCCTTCAGCCCCTGGAAGGCCACAATGAGGTCTCCTGGGAGCCTTCTCCTCTCCAGACTGAATAACCCCAACTCTCTCAGTCTCTCCTCATAGCAGAGGTGCTCCAGCCCTCTGATCACCCTCCTGCACCTTCTCTGGACACTCTCCAGCACCTCCACCTCTTTCTTGGCACAGGGAATCCAGAACTGGATGCAGGACTCCAGGTGGGGTCTCAGGAGAGCAGAGCAGAGGGGGAGAATCCCTTCCCTCATCCTGCTGCCCAGGATCCCATTGGATTTCTGGGCTCCAAGTGCTCACTGATGGCTCCTGGTGAACTTCTCATCCCCCAAAACCCCCAACTCCTTTTCCTCAGGGCTTCCAGTCCCTGTCAAGCCTGTATCAGTGCTTGGGATGCAGGACCCTGCACTTGGTGTTGTTGAGCTCCATGAGGTTGCCATGGCCCCAGCTCTCCAGCCTGTCCAGGTCCCTCTGGATCCCATCCCTTCCCTCCAGCATCTCAGCCACACCACACACCTTGGGGTCAGCAGTGAACTTGCTGAGGATGCACCCAATTCCACCATCCATGTCACCCACAGAGATGTTAAAGAGGAGCCATCCCAAAACTGATCCTTGTAGGACTCCAGTGGGACATGGATCTGATGAGAGTCATTCTTTGGATGCTGTCAGCAAGCCAGTCCATCCATCAATCCCATGTTTTACCACCTCCCAACCACCTCTCCTTACCTCAGCCACCATCTCAACACTGAAAGCTGTAAATACATAAAGAGATATATTAGTTCAAGCAGCCTCTATTTCCTCAAGTGATATTTTTAATACTTTTTTTTCCCGTTCCTGGTGTTTTCTTTGCAGATTTTACTGGGTTTCAAGCCTGTGAATATAAAGAGTGTGTAAATACTGACTGACTACAGAATTATGATGGGTAATTTTATAACCTCCCACATCAAATTGGGAAGTAATTTGTAGCTACCATGGTGTATCTCACCCATGTTTGGCTGCAGAGCTGATGAAAGCTGGAATCTTTCCCACTCTGTGGGAGGTTTAGGTCTTTGGAAGGTCATTTCCACTCATATATCAGCTGGGTTAAAATGTAAATAGCTCAAATATAATTCAAGCAGGGAACAGTTAGTGATAGAAAAAGGAAAGCTGTTTCAATCAGCTTGAAGCAACAGTGCCATAAAACTGGAGTGAAATATATCAGCATCTTTGTCTTGTCAGAGCGTGTCAGCATCATGCAGGACCACTGCTGCTGACACAGCTTCTTAAATAGGAAGGAATAATATTGGCTGAAAAAAATTCATCAGGTTATGAATGAATAGGAAAATAAATCAGAAAGAAAAAATTCTGATTATGAAAGTGGTCAGATTTCAACCTTGGAAAGTTTTCAGTTATTTTAACTCAAAATCTTGAAAAAGATGCTCCAGTAATATAGATTTTTTTTATAAACTCATCTACTTCATGAAAGTATATGTGTATATATACATTTATATATATTCATGTGATATATACACATACATATTTACATGATATATATGTGAAGGGCAACATTGTAATGTAAAATGAGAGAATCAAGTCAGTGTTCTGTAGCTTTGGAAAGGGGCTCTGAGCCCTCTGCAAAAATATAAAACAAAGAAACAAAGAAGCCTCTGGTTTGTACCAGAGGTTTCACTCCATGTGAAGGTTACTTGTGATCTTTCCCCCATGTGGGAATGAGAATTTATTTCTCTACAGAATCTCCCTGTTTAACTAGAGAAAAATAAACAGAGATGAGAAAAGATGTTGGGATTACAGAAGGTGGCACGATTTCTACATTTCCACATCTAAACATGGCAGGGAAATTAAATCCTCCAGAGAATTACGGTGAGAATTATTGCAGAGTTCATGTGTGAAGCATGGAGAGAACTCACCTTTGGAAACATAAAAAGGGAAGTGCTGTTATTTCATTTTGCTGCAATTATCAGGTTGGAATTTCAAAGGGAATTCAGGGTGCAGTGGGAGGATAAGAGACCAGTGGTTGGCTTCTAGGAGTCAAATTCATTTCTCTTTTTAGGACTGAAACAGAAGCAGGAAACTTCAAGGAGGGCGACATCACTAAGTGGAAGCTACTTAAGCCAGGCTTTACTTGTGGGTGGTTTTTCTTCAATTTAATTGATTCAATTATTTATTTATTATTTTTATTTTTATTCAATTTATAAAGGAGACCCAGAGACAAAACTCACTGTTTACCATTTCCATGCTCAGGGTAATAAAATAGGATTAACTAGCTGAATCTGAAATACTTAGCCTAGCTGACAAGGTTAGGGTTTCTCAGAACAGACACCAAGATGCATTTTGCTACCATCCAGTATTTAAAGATAAGACAAACAGGTGGGTGCCCACCTCTCCCTTTCACCTTAGGACTGCAGGGAAATGTTTTGAACTGGGTCCCTTTGTCTTTAGTCCAAAGGGTGACTAAAGCTGGGTGAGATGAATCTCATACTCATTCTTCGTCATGTGGCATAAAGAGAAGTGCAAACATCCCAGCTCTCTGGGAAGATGAGACAGACTGGAGAGTTGGGATGATCCCAGTGGGATGAGGTTCAACATTCCAAGTGCCGGGTCCTGCACTTTGGCCACAACAACCCCATGGGGAGCTCCAGGCTGGGCACAGAGTGGTTGGAGAGCAGCCAGACAGAGAGGGACCTGGGAGTCTGGATTGCCAGGAAGGTGACCATGAGCCAGCAGTGTGCCCAGGTGGCCAAGAAGGCCAATGGCATCCTGGGCTGGCTCAGGAACAGCGTGGCCAGCAGGTCCAGGGAAGGGATTCTGCCCCTGTGCTCAGCTCTGGGGAGGCCACAGCTTGAGTCCTGTGTCCAGTTCTGGGCCCCTCAGGAAGCTCAGGAAGGAGATTGAGGTGCTGGAGCAGGTCCAGAGAAGAGCAAGGGATCCAGCACAAGTGC
The DNA here is from genome assembly GCF_003957555.1 of Calypte anna. Lineage (NCBI taxonomy): Eukaryota > Metazoa > Chordata > Aves > Apodiformes > Trochilidae > Calypte > Calypte anna. The sequence continues at coordinate 2,608,107 of NC_044246.1, read as the reverse complement.
TGTGAGGAAGGGCTGAGGGAGCTGGGGGTGTTGAGGCTGGAGAAGAGGAGGCTCAGGGGAGACCTCATCACTCTCTCCAACTCCCTGAAAGGAGGTTGGAGCCAGGGGGGGGTTGGGCTCTTTTCCCAGGCAACTCTCAGCAAGACAAGAGGGCACAAAAGGTCTCAAGTTGTGCCAGGGGAGGTTTAGGTTGGAGATGAGAAAGAATTTCTTTCTGGAGAGGGTGCTCAGGCATTGGAATGGGCTGCCCAGGGAAGTAGTGGATTCTCCGTGTCTGGAGATATTTCCAAAGAGCCTGGATGTGGCACTGAGTGCCATGGGCTGGGAACTGCAGCGGGAGTGGATCAAGGGTTGGACTTGATGAGCTCTGAGGTCCCTTCCAACCCAGCCAGTTCTAGGATTCTGTGATTCTAAGATGCTGAGTATTACCTGGAAGGATGGCAAATCACTGGTTAGTGTGGTTTTCAAATCAAAAGACGTTTTACTAATTTCTGCTAAGGTTTGTGGTTTTTCCTTTCCTGAAAATCTGGAGTACAGCTCCCAGAATTTCCTGCACACTGCTCAGAAAGTTCCTCTCAACCCCAACACCATGATTTTTGCAATCACGTGGATCTTCTTGTCTTTTGGATCTTCCCTTTTGAGAGGTTCTTCTCAGGAAAATGAAGGGGATCTCATCCTCCAGTGCTTGAATTTTTGCAGGCAAAATTCCCACTGAATTCAGCCAGGGCTGAGGACAGCCTGTGGGATCTGGATGAAAGCAGCAATCCCTCAGGCAGCTGCTACTGATGAAACCATGTGCCAACACCTTCCCAGTGGCCTGACCTGTTTGATTGTGCACATGGAAAATAATAACCATGGCAAGGAGAAACCTGCTGAGCAAAGGAAAGCAGCACAGCCCACTGCAGGAGGGTTTGCTACTCATCCAGCTGGCAATTATTTCAGTCCAAGTAACAGCAGTTCAGAAAGATGACAGAAAGATGACCCCATTTTTTCCTTGCAGACTCTTTGGACTCCCTTCCAGGTATGATGATCATCTTCTTTCCCTTGAAATGCCTTTGGTCATCAGCATTTATCCCTGTTCCTATTCTCAGAGATAAGGAAATAGAAGAAAAAAGCCCTAAAGTCTTCAGTATTAATATCCAAGTGGAATTTTTTTTTTTTTTTCAAGATGAAATATACCACCCTGGCTATAAAGCCAAAGGAACTTGCAGGCTGCAAACCCAGCCAGTTTTATTAAGCTGAATTCAGTCAGAAGATGCAAAAAGAGAAAAAACCTCCTCTGGCTGAGGTTTTATAGGCTGCCCCTATACTCAGCCCTGGTGAGGCCACACCTCGAGTCCTGTGTCCAGTTCTGGGCCCCCCAGTTCAGGAAGGATATCGAGGTCCTGGAGCAGGTCCAAAGGAGGGCAACCAGGCTGGTGAAGGGACTCGAGCACAGACCCTATGAGGAGAGGCTGAGAGAGCTGGGGCTGTTCAGCCTGGAGAAGAGGAGGCTCAGGGGAGACCTCATTGCTGTCTACAACTCCCTGAAAGGAGGTTGTAACCGGGTGGACGTTGGTCTCTTTTGCCAGATGACTTTCATCAAGACAAGAGGGCACAAAAGGTCTTAAGCTGTGCCAGGGGAGGTTTAGGTTGGAGATTAGAAAAAATTTCTTTCTGGAGAAGGTGATCAGGCATTGGAATGGGCTGCCCAGGGAAGTAGTGGATTCTCCGTGTCTGGAGATCTTTCCAAAGAGCCTGGATGTGGCACTGAGTGCCATGGGCTGGGAACTGCAGCGGGAGTGGATCAAGGGTTGGACTTGATGAGCTCTGAGGTCCCTTCCAACCCAGCCAATTCTAGGATTCTATGATATTTCATCTACACTCTCCTGGAGGAGGAGATGTAAATATGGAAATCACTTCATATGAGAACCTTGGAACTGGTGTCAGAGCTGAAAAGTGCTCAGACACCTACATCAGAAAGTGCCCTTTGCAGATTTCAGTAAGATTTGTAAAAGAAAGTAAGTTATAAAGATTTTATATAGTGCAGCTTCTCAATCTATCCAAGCTTAACATTTTTTCCTGCCTTAAATTACATGCCATTAGTTACATTATTTAGATTTAGCATTGCTGGATGCTACAGGAAAAGGGCACTTTTCCCCATGCAGTTTCCAGAAGGAAGAATACAGAGCATTTTCTCCATATTTTCTGCAAGTTTTCTTATCAGGAGTATATGGTTTAAACTAACACTATTTCAATCCTTTTAAAACACAGAAATGGAGATTAAATGCAGATTTGCAGCCTCAGCTGTGAGTTACCAAACAGGTTTTTTAAAAATTACGAGGTTTTGTCCTTTTCTTTCTGCTTGAGTTGAAGGATCTGTGTATGAGGAATCAGAGCTACCAAATCATCCCCCCTTTTCCAAAAGCAACATGATAGTTCAACACTTTTAAGGACAGAGTCATCCTCTTGAACATTTCTGATGCTGTAATATTCTTTTGCATGTACTGAAGCTCTGAGAAATTTGGTACACTCACTGAGTTTCATTTTGGGCTTCTGGGCTCACACCAATGCTCAACCATCATCATGATTTTTCCATGGTTTGGAGCAAAATAGTAAATTTGTGTGGAGCCCAGAGAGAGCATCCTCTTGACTGCCAGGCTGTGCTCTGAAAATTCAGCCTGAGTTTAGTTCCAGGGCTAGTGTCCTGGTTTGGGCCAGGATAAAGGTGATTTTCTGTCTTGTACTTTTGCTTTTAGGTCAGTCTCTTGTAAGTAGTTGCACTTGCTGAAATTAACAGCAAGTTTCTCAGACAGTGTGTGCTTCTAGGATTGATAACACTTGATGTTTAGAGTTACTGCTGGAGCCTGGTGTGCAGAGCCAAGGACACTGCTCAGCTCTGAGGAACATTTTACCCTCCAGAAGGAATAAAGAGGTACCACCTGCAGCCTCCTTTGGGGAGGAAGGGACAAGAGAGATGCCAGAATTGACCAAACAGAGGATTCCATCCCATATACGTCACACTCAGTATAAATTTGAGGCATCACGAGGGCCGAGCCTGATCTTTCCGGATTTCCAGACTTCTGGATTTCCTGATTTCCTGCTTCCCTTCCTTCACCCGACATCCTGGGAGGATTCCATCCCTTCCTCTGCCTGTGCTCCTGATCCATCCCAGCCCATATCTGTGTGTTCCTGCCTCCAGCTCCAACTGCTGCTGACCCCAGGATTCCAGCCTGGACTTTCCCAGGGCTGCCCTGCAGCCTCGGTGCTGACGTGAGAGTTACTGGGGGAAAAGGGGGGAGGAATGTGGTATCCATTTTCCTGTATATTTGTATAGATTTAGTCATTTTTCCTATTTATCATTCCTGTTTCATTAAAGCTGTGTAGTTTAGTTTCCAACCCATCAGTCTCTCTCCCTTATTCTCTCTCCTTTCTTTATCAAGGAGGAGAGAGAGATTAATAGAGAGCGTCTGTTATTCGGTTTAATTGCCGGGCCAGTGTTAAACCCTGGCAGGCTAGCAAAACTTGGAAGAGATTTTTTGACAAATGTGGGACAAATTGAGGATTAAGAAGACAACTCAAAACATACCCAGCTCAAAAAAAAGGGCAAGTGACCTCTCTTGGGTTTCCTTTGTCCCCTAAAAAGCCCTTGACAAACCAATTGGTGCAGGAAAAAAAGGGATTTTCAGGTGGCTGTGAATGTCACTGAAACTTTACCCAATTCATTCAGGTAAGAAAGGCTCAATTATTCCTGGGATCTTTACAGTTTAAATGCTGCATCTGTCCCTCCTTCTGCTGAAACACTTCACTTTCTGCTTGCTACCATTAAAGGATATTCAGGCCTATAATTCAATGTCAATCAAATCGTATAAAATCTTTCAAACAAACAAATGGGTCTTTATTCTCCTCCTGTCTGAAAGCACCTACCTACATTTGACACCATTTAAGGAATTTCTGCATTTCAGTCAGATCTCAAGAAGTTAACCCGAGCTAAAAAAACCCTGAAAAAGAAATGTCCAGTCTTTCATTATTTACATACTTAATGTTGTTTGATTCAGAAACCAGAATATAAATATTTTCTTTAAAAAAAACCCCAAACCTGTTAGTATCAAGATTTATAAATATTCTACAAAACAGTCAGTGTGCTCTCACCAAAACCAGATGCCTTGAAAACATTTGGCTTGTTTTAAGAAAAACACTGGAATCATTTTTTGAGGTCTAGCCATCTATACATCCAATGAGCAAGTGCTTTCAGAAGAAATACTGCTGAAATTTATATTTATACATATTTCATACTTCATACTCAGAAAACCCATTGTGGAGCAGGTGTATGGGGCTTTCCAAAAAAAAAAAAAAAGCTGAGGAATGAGATGAATTTACCCAAATGGCCTCTTTTACAGCAAAGTTTATTCTGCTGTTTGCAGTGTCCCAGAGGCACAGCAAATGTCTCCGTGTTCCCAGCTCTTTCCAAGATGCAAAAGCTCTCTGAGCCCTTGGTCTGGATGTTCCTGCAGCCTCAGTGACTCTCAGACTGCTGAAGGAGGAGAAGCAGAGGGGATTTTTGGTCCTGCAGCCTCCAGGAAGATGCTGGAGCTCAGCACTGGGAGGGATGTCAGCCTGAATTGCAGCTGCTCCTTCCACATCTGGAGGGAGAAGTTGGGTTTGCTGGAGTGCTTGGCCAAGACAGCAGGTGCCAGAAAGCCAAAAAAAAAAAAAAAAAAAAAGTTTTTTTTACAAGTCAGCCTTCTGTTTGGTAATTGTTTATCTGGGTCAGCTGCTTGCTGGGGAGTACAGACTTCAGCTTGGCCTCTGTCCCCAGAGCAGTGGGAGCCTGTCCCATGCAGCTCTGCTCTTTCCTGGTACCATTCATAGTTCCAGTAGTCTGATGATTTCAGCATCTCTGCTGTTTCCTTCTCCTGGCTTAGTTTTTCCTTGCTTTCCTAAGTTTTTCATGCTATGGGAGTGTTCATTGATCTGGAATGTGGGCTTTTATTATTTACTATGTTTATTTTTATGGTAGCTATCTCAGGTCTCTTGTCTCTAAGCTACAGCACAACTGATCAGGACTTATCCAGCAACATTCCCTGACGGATTTAGGAAACAAAGGCAAAAATCACAGCTAAGTGATTGTGAGCAGATGAGGAGGAATCCATCCCTCCTTGATCTGAGAGCCTAAAATGCAGGTATCAGCCCTAAGCAAGCCTACCTAGGCTCCTTCTCTCAGCAGAGGAGATGGTGAGCATCCTCCAAAGAGGAGTTTAATTCACTAGAAGCTGGGCAGCTGAACTCCATGGTCCTTGGGAGGTTCAGACAGCTCCATTTTATACAGGAAACCTAAATGACCAGCTGAAACTGGATGGCAGTGCAATCCAGCTCACTGCTGGTACCTGCACCTGCCCCCAGCCTGGCACTCTCCAAATTATTTCACTGGAAGCTTTCTGAGCAGCTCTGCAAGGAACAAATCCCCTGAGGATTTGATCTAAAGGGGGTTTCAGCAGAGCTGGAGTTACAGAGCTCCTCAGCTGCTGGGAAATCTGTGACTCTACAGCAGAGCAATGTTAAAAGGGCTTTTATGCACAAATCCAAGTGTGTAAAGAAGGGATGTTAAAAGCAAAGCCAAATGAAAGCATGGTGAAGTAATTACAACCAGATCCACCCTATGGTGATGTTTGGAGTCTTTTCCTCTTAGTCCTGCTGGTGTTCTGAGGGCCACCAAGTGCCTGAGCATGGAAGAAGCTTTCAAACACACACTGGGTTGCAGAAAAGAGGCAAATAACTAAAAAAAAATAATAAAAAAAAATATCTTCCACTGCTGTTTAAACTGAGTACAGTGTTCTTTTTCTGTGCTTCTCCTAAGAAATTAAATTACAAAGCATAAACAATACATTTTACACAAAGCCCCTAATGTATATGCAGAATTATTTGTACTGCAGAAGGCAACGTGCCAGTAGTTCCAGTGCAAGAATCAGAAGGTTTTCTTCTATTTTTGTTGGCCAAAGCAGCATTAGACATGTACCAGAATTTAACCACATTAGGCTGAAATACTCTTTGGCCCCACTGCACTGAAATCAGGGGAGATTATACTCAAGTTCTTTTATTCTCAAGGTTCTTTGATATTCTATAAGAGAGTTTGCTGCTCAGGTCTGCTCTTCTGGAAACCAGAATCATGTTTTGTTATTTCTTCAATGTGATACCAAGTCTTGGATTCCTTTTTGTGAGCAGTCAGGGACATGTGAAACAAAACCTTCTGCAAGCAGCTTTGTCTATGCCTGATTTTTGCCCACTCAGTCTTATGAGACATCAATTTCTAAACAGTATAAAATAATATACATTTAAACCCAGCTTTTGTGTGGAAGGCAAACATGAGAGTTTCTGGGCAGAAAAGAGGCAGGATGGTTTCCTGGCAACTTGATGCCATTTGGCTTTAGAGTTAAAGCTCATAACATGTAAAAAAAAAACAACTCTTCAGCAACCTTAACTACAGCAAGGAAAGAAAACAATCTCAATTACTTGGGTTAAAACCCTGGAAATGGACAGCTCTAGTAATATGCTATGTAATCTCCCCAAAGTGGCTGAGCTGTCAGAAAGACCAGTGTGAGGAATATTATCATTTCTTTGGCCAAGGTCCTGGCCCAGAATTTGTGATGTGTTACATGAGGAGCCCAAACCACACGGCACGGAGTCAGCTGGAGAAAACTTTCCACTTCTTCCTGCTGAGACAAATGTGGGGCTGAATTCTCAGGGATTTCAGAAGGAAGTGACAGCTGACCACGGATTTGGCTCAGAGATCCTCTCTGGTTTTACAGCAGGGGCCGTTCTTTTCTAGGGGGCAAGCAAACCTTTTCAGAGGTGTGAATGGAAGGGGACAGAGGGACATCTGGGCCATCACTCAGCACTAAATTACCTCTGAAGTGATTTGAGTTAAAAAGAGTAGGTTTCTCATTGCTGATACGATGATGCATTCCTGTAAAGATAAAAAGATCTCTAGAGAAAGACCATCCTGCTGTGAACTTCCAACATAAGTGACAAGAAAGGCAAAAAACCCTGTTTTTCACTCCCCAAGGTCTGCTGCAAGATGACCAAGAGTGATGGCCTTCCAGAGGAAAAAAATTATGTCCTGGGTGTCTCAGAAGAGCCACACATACATACATTCCACTTCATTCTCTTCAGAAAAGCTGGAAAAAGTGTTTTTTCCTCTTGACTCCAACCTCCTCCAGCCATCCCCCCAAAGCAACCTAACTTTCAACAGAAAGTTAAGATGGAGCAGCAATACCATGAGGGTTTGCAGATCTTTAAGGGCTTTGTTGATATCCATGTAGTTAAAACAGTTTGAAAATTAAGCAGATAGGTGTCTGAAGTCCAAAGTGGATAAAATAAACAATTAAGCTATCAGACTATAATAAGTCTTAACTCAGCAGTTTTTTCTTTGCAGTGCTTTTGATTTTCCTGCCTCTTTTGGCTGCTCTGGAAAGTGAGAATATTCTGTGTGGAATCAGTAGCAGGACTGACATCCCAAATGACTTGGGATCTACATTTCCAGACTCAGACATGGCCAGAATATTTACTTCAGTGCATCCTATTAAATCTTGGCCAATCATTTAGCAACTATCAAACTTTGTATTTTATTTATTTCTTCTCCTAGAAGGTCCAAATACTTCAAACTTCAGAAATCTTTGCATATAAAGAAGAGGTAATTTTAACCTTGGCTTTCCAGGGAAAGAAACAAAAACTTTATAGAATCATAGAATTGTTAAGGTTGGAAAAAATCCCAAAAATCACCAAGTCCAACCATCAGCCCACCAGCACCTTTCAGGCAGCTATAGAGAGCTCTGACTATTCAGTGATTGCCTTGGATATTCCACCTCCTGTGAGCATGGAAGGAGACAGGATAAAGTCACCATTTTGCCTGAAAAATGCTCAGTAACTGAGGTCAAATTTGAAAGATTTGCAGCTGCTAGGAGCTATCAGACTCAGGATGTTTCCTTAAAACACTGGGAAAAAAATCCTCCTCTTCTACTGTAGAGTTTACACATCTCCCTCCCCTCTTTTTCTGTGATTCAGGCTCAGTTGGTGCTCCCAGCAGCTGCTTTCTGGGCTGCACATCCCTGAAGTGTGTGGGAAATGATCCCAAGCAAGCAGAGGATAGACAGGATGATCCAGGACTTTGAGGCTTTTTATTTTATTTTTTTTTTTCTAGCTGTGCTTGCTCTGTGTTATGACTCTTTGAATTCCAGGCTCTCTCTAACAGGAGACAAATGAGAGTACAGAATGTTTAGTGGAAAAACCACAAAAGCTCAGAGTAACTGAAATCTGCCACGTCAGGCTCTTTTTAGCCAGTGGAGAGGGAGAAAAAGGGTTTTTTTGGGATTATTTGAAGTAGACAGGTGTCCTCTGGAAGCTGTCTCTTCCCTCAGGGACTGGATCTAGGGAGACAAGGTTCCCATTAGGGCTTCAGAAATACCTTCTCCTAATTGAGGTTTCAAGTTCTTTTGATACAGAGGAATATTGTGCTCCAAAGAAAACCAGAGGCATCCAGACTTTAAAAAGAAAATAGTGAGGGACTCAGAGGCTGTGCTGCCTGCATGGCCTAAAGTTAGGGAGTGGGGTTCTGGCAGAGAAATGGTGTTTATCCCATGGAACTGTTTTATTTCTATGGACTATTTTATTTCTGAATGAGTGATCTAAAACTTAGCACACCATTCCTTCTTCCTCTTAAAAAGCCTTGGTGGCAGGAGGTCATAGAATCATAGAACTGGCTGGGTTGGAAGGGAGCTCAGAGATCATCAAGTCCAACCCTTGATCCACTCCCGCTGCAGTTCCCAGCCCATGGCACTCAGTGCCACATCCAGGCTCTTTGGAAAGATCTCCAGACACGGAGAATCCACTACTTCCCTGGGCAGCCCATTCCAATGCCTGATCACCCTCTCCAGAAAGAAATTCTTTCGAATCTCCAACCTAAACCTCCCCTGGCACAACTTGAGACCTTTTGTGCCCTCTTGTCTTGCTGAGAGTTGCCTGGGAAAAGAGCCCAACCCCCCCCTGGCTCCAACCTCCTTTCAGGGAGTTGGAGAGAGTGATGAGGTCTCCCCTGAGCCTCCTCTTCTCCAGCCTCAACACCCCCAGCTCCCTCAGCCCTTCCTCACAGCACTTGTGCTGGATCCCTTCACAGCCTCCTTGCTCTTCTCTGCACCTGCTCCAGCACCTCAAGCTCCTTCCTGAACTTCCTGAGGGGCCCAGAACTGGACATAGGACTCAAGCTGTGGCCTCCCCAGGGCTGAGCATAGGGGCAGAATCCCTTCCCTGGACCTGCTGGCCACGCTCTTCCTGAGCCAGCCCAGGATGCCATTGGCCTTCTTGGCCACCTGGGCACACTGCTGGCTCATGGTCACCTTCCTGTCAATCCAGACTCCCAGGTCCCTCTCTGTCTGGCTGCTCTCCAACCACTCTGTGCCCAGCCTGGAGCTCCCCATGGGGTTGTGTTGGTATCAGAGGTGCTCAGAAGTCAAAGTCCTCAACACAATAAAAAATAAAATGTCATATTTGGAAGAAATGTGACTAGGGTTTTGGGGGGGTTGTGGTGTTGGCTGAAGGAGTCCTCCCTATTTTACTTTTACCAAATCCCTCTCTAACACAAATCAGAGCAAAAAGCAGCATGGAAGTGTATTTTATTATCTGCACATCTTTTGTTTTGCAGCTTAAATGCATTTCTCTGCTCTGTGGGTTGCTTGAGCAAGTATTCCTCCGTGTAAACACTTTTGATTGTTTATACAAACTAAATGTCAGCATTTTCAACAAGAACTATACCCAACCAAAAGAAGAGCAGATGCATCTCCAGCAGTATTAAAGGAATTGAAACTGCAACTGCATCCAAAACAAAAAACTGCACTTCAAAGCTAGAAACACATGGTTAATCTGTCACATCTGCTTCATTAAGTGATGGCCTTAATCACTTTTAGTCACCCATGAGTCTCATGAACAGACTCCACTTTAAATTTAGGTTCAGACGTTTTTCCAGTTTTTAATTAGGATTATTCATGTGTGAAGAAGCTCAGCACAAACACAGTTATATTTTTTGACTCTGTGGCCTTGCAGAGAAAATCCTGCATGCTTTCTGCCTGTCCTCCTTGTCCCACCTGGAAACTGCAGCACTAGCAGATTTTTTATTCTTATTTTTCCCGTTTTTTCATAAATAGGCTTCAAAAGGAATTTCCCAAATTGAAACCTTGATTTGCAGAACCATCTTTTGGGTAACCAGAGAGCCGTTCTTTTTCACACATCCTTTCTCCCAAGTAGCTGGGATGGAAATAAATCTGGGTTATTTCTTCTTGGCCACAACAACCCCATGGGGAGCTCCAGGCTGGGCACAGAGTGGTTGGAGAACAGGCAGACAGAGAGGGACCTGGGAGTCTGGATTGCCAGGAAGGTGACCATGAGCCAGCAGTGTGCCCAGGTGGCCAAGAAGGCCAATGGCATCCTGGGCTGGCTCAGGAACAGCGTGGCCAGCAGGTCCAGGGAAGGGATTCTGCCCCTGTGCTCAGCCCTGGGGAGGCCACAGCTTGAGTCCTGTGTCCAGTTCTGGGCCCCTCAGGAAGTTCAGGAAGGAGCTTGAGGTGCTGGAGCAGGTCCAGAGAAGAGCAAGGAGGCTGTGAAGGGATCCAGCACAAGTGCTGTGAGGAAGGGCTGAGGGAGCTGGGGGTGTTGAGGCTGGAGAAGAGGAGGCTCAGGGGAGACCTCATCACTCTCTGCAACTCCCTGAAAGGAGGTTGGAGCCAGGGGGGGGTTGGGCTCTTTTCCCAGGCAACTCTCAGCAAGACAAGAGGGCACAAAAGGTCTCAAGTTGTGCCAGGGGAGGTTTAGGTTGGAGATTCGAAAGAATTTCTTTCTGGAGAGGGTGATCAGGCATTGGAATGGGCTGCCCAGGGAAGTAGTGGATTCTCCGTGTCTGGAGATCTTTCCAAAGAGCCTGGATGTGGCACTGAGTGCCATGGGCTGGGAACTGCAGCGGGAGTGGATCAAGGGTTGGACTCGATGATCTCTGAGCTCCCTTCCAAACTAGCAGATTCTGTGATTCTATGATTTTCTCCTCCTCTTTTCCCCATCATACTGGTGGGGAATGGAACATGGAAAGGATTCCAGAGGCAAATGCCACTTCCAAACAGAATTTCCCATGTGACTGTGGCTGCTGCCATAACTCTCAGCATGGATTTCAGTGAGGGTCACACATTTGGGGCTTTTCTTCAGCCAGCACCAGAAGGATTTCTCTCCAGCAGAGAATCCTGCAGGCTGACCACATTTCCCCAGGTTTAACCCTTGGATGAACCAAGCTAGGAATGGTGACTTGTTGGAGTTAAATGCTACCCAAAGCCCCTCAAGATAATCTATTCCAGGGCATGACAAAGAGATTTCAGCATGTTGCCCAAGTTTCTGGTATTTCAGTGCCCTTTTCTAGCAGGCAGAAAAGATTTTTTAATCAACATCCACATCTTATTTTGAGTCTCCCAGAAATGGGATTTACCACATGTTCATGACCAACATAACCAATTTATAGAGGAAAAAATGAAAACATTTAAGGGGCTGTTTTACAAGCCCTTGCCTGTGTCAAGGGCTCTGTAATATCCCATAAAAGCAGCAAGAGCAGACAGGAGCTGCTCCATCCAGGCTGATGCTGCACTTCTATCACACTTCTTAAGTTATAAGCAAATATTGTGTCATGGTTTCAGGCTGGGCCAGCAATTAAATGAATGCCACGACTGTTTCATTAAAGCTGTGTTTATTTCCCAATAAATAAGCAAGTAAGCTCAGAGATTCTTCGTGGTATTTTTCTCCTCTAGCTTTCTAAAATTCAGGTTTAAACATCTTGCCATTTGCTAGAGCTTTATCAGCATTTATGTGCAGTTTAGTCTCATAGAGCTTGCCATATTTCTACTGTATAAACTATATAATTACATGCTGCTTTTAGTAGACTAGCAAGCCATAATCAGAATAATTTTCCTGATAAAAAGCTTAACTTTCACTATTGAAAAAAATCACCCATTATAAAAAAAAATAAAACTATCCCATACTAGAAATCTGTTCTCCTTTCTGTCTTTCAAATGTAATCTGCTTCATGGGCTAACCTGGAGTTGTAGTTTAGCCAGGTGGCATCTGGCTGCCACAGCCAAGCATTCCTTGAGCACCATCAGAACCTCTCAAACCAATTCTACTGACAATAATTGCATTCTGTCCATGTCAAATTGATACGAGCAGGTTGAGGCAGTTTTCTACATAAACCACACTTTATTTATTTATACCTGGAGCCCTGCCACTCTCCGTGGACTTGCACAATATTTAAAAAGCTGAAATCTGCAATTTGGACTCAGCTCCCATGCTAACTACAGCTGGCAAATAATCCTTTCCACACTAAAGCAGACCCAGGTCCTTCAGCCTGTATATTTATTTTCAAATCCAGCTGTAAATATCCAGCTTGAGCAGCCCAGGAATATTGCAGCTCTCTGAAATTCCAAGACAGAGTTGGGATTTGCAGCTTTGGTTTATGAGATGAGAAATGTCCCAGGTTATAAGTGATTTACACATCCATTTGACAGATGGAGGGCATTTTATCTGGGAATATTCTCTTGCAAGTGGGATTAAGGAATGGAAATGAGGTGACAACTTCCATCTTAGCAGCTCTGCTCGAAGTTATCACCTCCAGTCTCTTGGGAAGAGAAAAGAAGCAAGGCCAGGAGTGGTGCTTACCTGAGCATCAGGAGCTGGGAGGGAGGCCCAGAGGGTGATGAAGTTTTGCAGGATGGCAAAAGCAGCTGAGGAAGGCTTCTGGAAAGATGAAACTCCCAAGGTTCTAGAAAGATTTAAAATGAAGGAAGAGAAAGCAGTGAGCAGGCTCAGAGTCATTAGAAGCAACATGAGCAGGACCCTACCAAACGTTTTCTTCCTGGGGAAGAGAAGGGACAAAAGGCTTTTCACACCTGATTTGAAAGTTTTAGTTTAGCCCTTATCAGGCTATGGTTGCCTGCAAATTAACACCTTGTAGTCCAGTTAGATTTAATTATTGTTTAATTATATAATTAACACTTTTACTCCACCACTCTCCCTTAACCCATGAAGAAAAGACCTCCCAAAGAGCAAAGGTGGCTCTGGGACACAGAAGGAGCAGAAAGCAAAGGCCCAAGTTTTGGCAGCAGAGAAAATAAGCCACATATTACCAGAAAATCACTTGGCAAACATGTGAATACTTTTCTATTTAAAAAAAAGGGTGTTTTTTTTGTCTTCCAGATACAGTTAATCCTGGCCTTCTGTTTCAGAACCAAACCAAACCTTCTCTCCATCCAATGGCTATGACCAAACACTTCCATGCAAAGATTCCCAGCTTTTGCTAGTAGCTCCCATAAATCCACCCCTGCTTCCAATTTTAACCATGCCTGCAACTTTTTTCCCCCAGATTTCTTCTCTCTCTGCTGTAACATTTACACCAGGGGGGGGGTTTGTTTGTTTGGCTCCTCCAAAAGAGGCTCGAAGCATCTGGCCTTGCTTTTCTACATTTATTTTTTTTTTTCCTCTTGATCAAAGACCTGAGTGTACTCTGTACAATCAAAAATGTGTTTCATTTTCTGGTGAATCATTGGGGCTGCCAAACACAACCCAAGAGGCAGCCTGAGGAATGGTGTCTCCTAATGGGAACAGAGAATGTGCAGAAAGGTTTCTTTAAAGCACCTGCCAGCAAGATGCTGATGCAGCATGTGCAGCAAAATACTTGGCAACACTCATTCCTTGGGCACTGAGAAATGTTGCCTTTTTTTTGTTTTGTTTTGTTTTTTTAATATTTGCTTAATTTCTTTGCTCTGTCCATAAGAAGTGTCTGAGTCTGTTCTTTCTGCTGTGATCATTTAGTGTACCTGCCCAGCTAAGCCTTCTGGTTGTTTTAATGACTCTTGGGCAAAGTTTGCTGGTTTGTTTTGCCTGTGCATGAACCCAAAATGATCTTACAGCAGGCAGGAGTCCTGGGCTCCCAGTAACCATCAGGCTGATGAACAATTGCCTGGGAGCTTCCACAGAAACTCAAAGACTCCCTGGCATTTTTAGTTGGGTTTTTTTTCCTTCCTCTTGCAGTGAGTGTTCCTTTAGATAAAACCATCAGATGAAGACATTTCCAGCTCATTAACAGATCCCTTCCTGCATGACAAGTAGTAATTAAGAGAAAACAAAATACAGCATGCCACAGAAGTCTTTTTAAGTGGTTTAGGTTAGAAGTGGCCTTAAAGCTCATCCAGGTCCAACCCCTGCATGGGCAGGGACACCTCCCACAGCCCAGGATGCTCCAAGCCCCATCCAACCTGGCCTTAAAAACTTCCAGGGATGGAATCTGTCAGGCTCTGGATACCTGCTGCATCTTCCAGACAGTAGCTAACAACTTGCATGGGCCAACATCTCCTCTCCCACTTTATCTCCTCTCCCATCTTATCTCAAGTCCTTGGCCTTGATGGAATGTGACAAGGGTGGCCAAGAGCAGAATGTGTTGGTTGGAGGGAAGAGCAACAGCCACATGATCCCATAACTGATCATCTCCAGTAATATCTCTCTGCAGAGAAATCTAGTTTCACACCCAAAGAAAATCTACATTTTGGCTCCCTGGCAGAATAAGGCTGGGATGTGCTGCCAGAATGCTGTGACATCTCCTGCCATCTGAGGTCACAGATTAGTAGAAGACAAAGCACTGTGAAAGGTTCAGAGCAGAAATATCCATTGATCTCAACAAGAATGGCATCTGCAATCCCTCATGCTGGGACAAAAGTCACAAGAGCCATTAATCCTCATGCTTCAGGACATCATTGAGCAACAGCTGGAGTCAGGAAGAATTTTCCTCTGTGAAAATTGCACCATTTTCTGTATTAGGGAGGTTTGTGCCTACATCTGAGCTGGCTGGCATCTCAGTTGCTCAAATCAGCTGGTCCTCTGGTTTGCTGTGTCCCAGTTGGGATGTTTGTGCCCTGGTGCTGTCCCTGTGACAATCCCAAGCTGGCTCAGGCACCCTGGAGCCATGGAAGGTTGCTGCTTCATTCCCTGGTTCCCAGCTGCTTTGGATAACCTGGAAATGAGTTCCAGTTGAGCCTGTGGTTAAATCTTGTACCAAACAAGTGGCTAAATGAGGGGATGGAAGTGCAAAAGACCATGCAGCAAATAAACACCTTCCACATCAGCCTGTCCACCTTTGCCAGCACTCAGGAATTAGCAGGCAACCTCTCTTAGGAAGAACTCCATCCAAAAAAAAAAAGTTTCCATGACAATAATATCACTTTAGTGTCTCCCTGTGAATAGTTGGATCTATGCTTAGCTGCCAGGTGTAGTGCTAGCAGAACCACAGCATGGAAATGATGGAAATGGGAATGGAGAGAGGAATTAGTGAATAACTTCAAGGGTAGAGCTGTGGAGGTTTAGTTCTGTGCTTTGCTCTTCCCAAAAGACTTTGATGGGGTGGTGGTTCAGCTAATTAAGTGGATAGCATCAAGTGGGAGTTAGGAATGCAAACACAGAGCTGGATAATTTGATTCATAGTGGTGATGGAAGGAAAGTGGGGAAAAAGGGGATTCAGCCTCCTCCAGGTGTTCCCAAAGGGAACATCCCTTTGGGATTTTTAGTGCCACTCTCATTAAGGGACTTGCAGTTGTTTTGAACACTATCCCAGCACATAAATTTCCAATTTCTGTCCCACTTCAGGCTCATCTGTTGAATATTTCTAATTTAAACCTGATTTCTCCCCTGAATAGTCTGGGGGGTGGCAAATACTCACTCATTACCCAGTGTAAGCACAAAAAGATTGAAAAAAGTCAGAGGGAAGCTCTGGAATTATCAAGCATTATGGTTGCCCAGTGTGCCTTCTATTCTGCTTCTCAAGTGTAAAATTCAGTTCTCTCTAGACTGGGGAATGTTTCTAAGAATAATATAAATATTTCTAAAACTATTTCTTGTTTATTTGGTGATGAATTGTATTACTATTTCTGAAGAGATGAATTTTAACCTCTAGAAAATGGCTGTAGTTATGCAGAACGTAGCTCCTGGTATCATAGGAACAGACATGGGAGAAATTTTGTACTACAGAAAATTATTTACTGACAAGTTTCTGAGTGACTACGTCAGTCTTTCTGTGATGGAAGACCAGGACAAACTGAGGACATGAATTTCATAGAATCCTAGAATTGGCTGGGTTGGAAGGGACCTCAGAGATCATCAAGTCCAACCCTTGATCCACTCCCGCTGCAGTTCCCAGCCCATGGCACTCAGTGCCACATCCAGGCTCTTTGGAAAGATCTCCAGACACGGAGAATCCACTACTTCCCTGGGCAGCCCATTCCAATGCCTGAGCACCCTCTCCAGAAAGAAATTCTTTCTCATCTCCAACCTAAACCTCCCCTGGCACAACTTGAGACCTTTTGTGCCCTCTTGTCTTGCTGAGAGTTGCCTGGGAAAAGAGCCCAACCCCCCCCTGGCTCCAACCTCCTTTCAGGGAGTTGCAGAGAGTGATGAGGTCTCCCCTGAGCCTCCTCTTCTCCAGCCTCAACACCCCCAGCTCCCTCAGCCCTTCCTCACAGCACTTGTGCTGGATCCCTTCACAGCCTCCTTGCTCTTCTCTGGACCTGCTCCAGCACCTCAAGCTCCTTCCTGAGCTTCCTGAGGGGCCCAGAACTGGACACAGGACTCAAGCTGTGGCCTCACCAGGGCTGAGCACAGGGGCAGAATCCCTTCCCTGGACCTGC
The DNA here is from genome assembly GCF_003957555.1 of Calypte anna. Taxonomy (NCBI): domain Eukaryota; kingdom Metazoa; phylum Chordata; class Aves; order Apodiformes; family Trochilidae; genus Calypte; species Calypte anna. Next base: position 2,591,380 of record NC_044246.1, on the reverse strand, counting down.
TGGCCACGCTGTTCCTGAGCCAGCCCAGGATGCCATTGGCCTTCTTGGCCACCTGGGCACACTGCTGGCTCATGGTCACCTTCCTGTCAATCCAGACTCCCAGGTCCCTCTCTGTCTGGCTGCTCTCCAACCACTCTGTGCCCAGCCTGGAGCTCCCCATGGGGTTGTTGTGGCCAAAGTGCAGGACCCGGCACTTGGAATGTTGAACCTCATCCCATTGGAAAGGACATTTAAGGACATTTGTGAAGTCTCTTTGTATTTGACTATCTTGGAAAGTAAAGAAATACAAGGAAATGACAAATAACACAGAGGGTTCAATCACAGAGCAAGAACAGAGAAAGACTGACCAAACATGATAATGTTTCAATGAAAATGTCCCTACTTTCTGTGGATCAGATAATAAAAAATTACAAGGAGGAAACCCCAAAAGTAGATATTTTTTTTTCTGTCTCTCTCTGCTCTCTTCTCTTTTTTTTCTCCATTGTGAATATTCAGGTCATCTCTTCTACTTTAGGTGCACAGCTCTTAATGGGTTCTCTAACCAGTTCTTGTGACAGATAAAGGGAGGGGCATGAAGTGAAAGCCAAACTCATCTTAAGTCAGAACTGGAAAGAAATTTTGGAGCTATAGAAGCAGCATCTTAATTCATGGAAGGTGAATTCTAACTGTTTAATATCTGCAGCTCCTTCTGCAAAAAGTGGCATGGAGAAAGAAGTCAAACTTTTACCCTACTTACTTATGTCAATTTTGTTTATTCTTTGTCATTTTTTGGTGTTGATTTTGCAGCATTACACTGCATGAGCCTCCAAACTTTCCATGATTGGCTCCAAGAATATTTTATTGCCTCCAGGTAGTTTCTAATTATAAACTTGTATTAAAAGGCAAAGTGGCATCACCTTCAACTGAGTTCTGATGAAGGACTGACTTATTAACTGATATCAGCTCCTTTTATTCCATTTATCCAGCACAGACCTCAGTGCTGAAAGGAACCTTATGCAGCTTGTATAAAAACCCCAGGAAAATTCAAGGAGGAAGAATAAAGGATTTATCCTGAGATATCTTCTCAGCCTTTTTTGGAACCTTCAGAGAAAACATTTACCTAAAATAGCTGAAGTTAAAGAGAGCTCTACTCATTCCTGAGTGCCAGTTTCTCCAGCTGACCAAGTCCAGCTTTTTACACCCTTACCTATTAACTTCATCCATTTGCACAGCACTATTGATGCTAGTTGAAAAACTTTGTAATTAACTCAAGTAAACACCTAGTTTTATAAAATCAGAGCTGTGTTATCTGCACAAATAGATATTCTGGTTTAACTAAGAAAAAATTAAACAGGAGTAACAGAAAAAAAATTAAGGCTTAGGTTTGTTTTTTGGTTTTTTTTTAAATCTGGTCCAATTATTCTCCATATTATTACTTCCACTGGGTAAGCAGTTAAAACTAATGATGCCATTTGTACTGCAAATGTAACTCTATGGGGTCCAAGGCTGATATAAATGTCTGGAGAATCTTTGCTGGAAGGCTGAATCTGAGCTACACCTGTCCTGAGCCTCAGCTCTTCATTCTTAATTCCATTCTCATTCTGCAGCTCTAGACCATGTTGGGATGTAATCCATGCCAACCACATTCCTTGGGAAAGCTCATCCAGCTTTAACACCTCCAAACCTTTCCTTCAGGAGGTGGGATCAGTGCCATATTATGCCAGGGATTTCTCTTCAAGGAATTAAGGGAAGCAGTTAAAATATTCATTCCAGTGTACACACATCAACCTTCCTTCATTCCCTAGGTCAGCTCTTATTACTTTGCCTCTCCCTGCTCTATAATTTGGTTTTTCCTTAGCTCAGGGGTTTCTATTCCATGTGAGCAGACATCTCCTTGCTAAAAGCAGACATCTCCTTGCTAAAATCAGACATCTCCTTGCTAAAATCAGACAGCTCTGTTCTCCTGTGCCTTCAAGCCCACTTGAAGTGGTCTCAGCAACCCACTGATACCTGAGTGCAAAAAGCAGCTGAGATGGCATCTTGCTTCCTGCATACCAACCCCTTCTTGAATTAATCCAAATGATCAAGAAAAAAATTAAAAAACCCAAACTAAACAAAAAAAAAGTCATAGAAACATATGGAGCACATGGGATTGTTAACTTGGAGCAGATTCAGGACTAAGCCCATGCACACAAACAAGATGTCTCTGGGAGTGTGGTAAGTAAAGGGAAAACCACTGTATGGGAATTATTTATTCATGTGACAACTGAACAATAGCTTTGTTTGGAGGGGCTGTGAGACCTGAGAGTTATGTCAGACCTCAGCCTGATTACAGAAAATCAGTGGATTGCAAAATGTGGAGCCTTCAGAACAGAGATGATTTGGCTTCCTGGGTCAGGCAGTCAGAGCCATGCTCCAGGAGACTTTTGTTTGTCCTAACACATGTAAAACACATTAAAAGAATAGCTTAAAATTAATTAATAATGCCTCTGACTGGATGTGATTCTTTACAAAAAAAAAATATAGTACAAGAGTGGGAAAATGATGTAAAGACAGTTTAATGAACACAGTTAAAAACTCTGTGTTTCACTGCTTGCTGTATCTCTGGGGCCATGTTCCTGCTGAGCTTTTTCCTTAACTATTTTATGGATCATAGAATTTCAGGTAGGAAGGGACCTCAAGGACCCAGTCAGGTGGGAAGGGACCCCAAGAACCATCTGGTCCAATGTCAGGTGGGAAGGGACCTCAAGGATCATCTGGTCCAATGTCAGGTGGGAAGGGACCCCAAGGCCCATCTGGCCCAACCCTTCTCATGTTATTGTTGAGCTGAGATGTCCCAGCACCCCGTGGAGCTGAGACTTCAAACTTCCCAAAGTGGGGGAATCCCCCCCTTCCCCTGGGAGACCATTCCAAGGTCTGACTGTCCTCATGGGGAAACATTTTCCTCCTGTGTTCCCTTCTGCCACTGAAGCATCACTTGTCACTCTTGTAGCCACAGTGGAGACTTTGGTATAGAAAAGGCAAATGGACTTTCCTCATCTCCTCCTACTCAAAACAAGGCTGGATGGAAAAGCCTGGTGGGAAGGAGAGAAGAAGATCCCTGTTTTTATGTCTTTGTCACTATCCCAACCCACTGCTTCTGCCAGTTGTGTTTCTAAATTGGAAGGGAACTAAAAGCAGACAAGGATGCTCAGGTGTAGGGACCTAGAACTTGCTTTGTACCTGACCCAGTCCTGAGCTGGGACCCCCATAGCCCCATTCCATGACACCTTTACCCTCAGCCCCCTTGCAGACAGGGACTTACCCACCCCTGGGGATGGAGCTCATATGTGCCCCCATATTTCTAGGCTTTGCAGAAGGTTTGGCACACAAATGCTAATTTTGGGGCAGAGGAGCCTGCTCTGTCCTTAGATTCTTAACTCCAAATGTTCAGGGAAACTCAGATCTCAATTTTTCTGCAAGACCCTTTCCTCATCTTTGCCAAAGGGACAGAGAGACCCAGGGTATTGATGGAGAAAATCGTTATTTCCACTTATTTCTTCATCTTAGGTCTTAGGAATAGCATGAAATGTAAGGAGAATGGAGATGGTGCCCAGATTGATTCAGAGTTGTGGGATGAGAGGGGAAAAAAAAAAAAAAAAAAAAAAGAAAACTGTGCTTTCTTTTACAACCAACTGGCATAACTTTCACAGTTTCCAAATGTAATATAAGTTAGTGATGCATAAACACATGGAGAATAATCTGTGCTCTGTTTATTTCTGGGAGAATGATGAAAACCCTTGGGTGAAGGCCAAGTATCAATCTTACTCAGCCCCACTGGGGTGAAATAATTGGAGCTTGGTGGAGCCAACTCAACCCAGCAGTCACGTGTGGCCTCCTGGTAATGAAGCATTTCACAACCTTTGTTCTTCTGCCACAAAAGGCTGTGGCAAAGCCAAATTTGGCTTAGGCTGCTTTGAAACAGAATAGAAAAGTGATTTTTGTGATTACTTGCAAAAAAAAAAAAAAAAATCCTTATTTTTTTGCAAAACTCAACGAAGCAATTGTGGATTTCTGTGCTGCTGCCAAAAATGCAGCACTTGGTTTCCCTCTCTTCAGCAGCTCTGGTTTTCCTGTGCAGGCATTTACAAGTGAGAAGAGGTGCATAAGGGCTCTTTGTGTCTGCTGGGGCAATGAGTTAAAAAAAAAAAATAATAAAATTTAGAGTATGTGGGGTGGGAGTAAGGTAATTCCTGTGACAGGGATATCGATTAGACAGAAATACAGCCTGCTGAGAGAAGGGATGGAAACTTAAGTTTGGAAAACTACGTTTAAGATTGTTTAAATTGTTGAAGATTGTTGAAGTTTAAGACTGTAAAACTAAATTGGATGTATGGAGAAAAATATCTGAATGGGAGCAATCCTTCCTTCCAGGATATAAGGCCTAGAGACATAGAATTTCATCAGTGATTTGATTTGAAGGAAATGTTGCATAAAACTCCATCTGAATCATAGAATCATAGAATTAGCCGGGTTGGAAGGGACCTCAGAGATCATCTAGTCCAACCCTTGACCCACCGGAGCAGTTGCTAGACCATGGCACTGAGTGCCACATCCAGTCTTTTTTTAAATGTCTCCAGGGACGGAGAATCTACCACCTCACCGGGCAGTCCATTCCATAGCCTGATCACCCTCTCCGTGAAGAAATTCTTTCTAATATCTAACCTAAACCTCCCCTGGCACAACTTAAGACTGTGTCCTCTTGTCTTGTTGAAGGTCGTCTGTGAAAAGAGTCCAGTTCCCACCTCACTACAGCCTCCTTTCAGGTAGTTGTAGACAGCAATGAGGTCTCCTCTGAGCCTCCTCTTCTTCAGGCTGAACAGCCCCAGCTCTCTCAGCCTCTCCTCATAGGGTCTGTGCTTGAGTCCCTTCACCAGCCTGGTTGCCCTCCTTTGGACCTGCTCCAGGACCTCTACATCCTTCTTAAACTGAGGGGCCCAGAACTAGACACAGGACTCGAGGTGTGGCCTCACCAGCGCTGAGTACAGGGGCAGAATCACCTCCCTGGACCTGCTGGCCACGCTGTTCCTGAGCCAGCCGAGGATGCCATTGGCCTTCTTGGCCACCTGGGCACACTGCTGGCTCATGGTCACCTTCCTGTCAATCCAGACTCCCAGGTCCCTCTCTGCCTGGCTGCTCTCCAGCCACTCTGTCCCCAGCCTGTAGCGCTGCATGGGGTTGTTGTGGAAATCTGAAATCTGAAAATATTCTTATTGAAAAGACCTGTGACAGCTTTGTTTCCTTTGTCTTTCTTGTCTTCATTTGTTGCCATTTCTATTACAGAAAACCAAAAAAAGGGGGGTAGAAATGAAACTGTGAGGATCTGCTTTAAATACCCTACAGGTATCAGTGCAAGATTTGCTCCCATGGATGTGTCCCATGTGGGCTCCAACCATTTGTTTCTTTGGATTCCAGGACAGTGCCTTCATGTAGGCAGCTCTAAGGGGATTTTTTTGGGTTTTGGGTTCTTTTTTTTGTCAAAACTGTGATGTTTGTGTTCAAAATAAGCTCTGTTACCTCAGACTGTGAAGGAAAACAGAGCTGGCTGGCCAAGACAGTTCAGGTAGCCTGGAAAGTTGAAAAGGATTGGGAAGAAACTCCACATTGTTTCATGAAAGAAAGAAGCCAGGGAAAGGCCACAAAACCTCAGGTAGCCCCAGAAAGAGCAGGGAACCTGGAAAATGTTCCTTACTTGACCAGGTTACACTGATGGGACAAACCCCTCCTGTGGTTTAGCTCTTTTGGGCTCTGAAAGAGATAAAAATGCCCCAGTTGTGGCTCTGAGGTTCCTGCCAAAAAAGCAGCTTTGAGCCAGAGCTTGGAGTCTCCAGACAAGGAGCCTTGGGAGGTGAGAGCAAACATCAGCTGGAAAGCCAGGAAAACCAGGCAAACAAAGTGAATTTTGGCAAACCCCAGGGATGACGCAATCTCCAGCCCAGCCTAGGTGGGAGGTCAGGAATCAGGGAGGACAAGAAGGAGGAGAAGTTATTTTTGACTCCACTGGCAAGACCTGCAAGCTCCTAAGACACAAGGGGAGCTGCTGAAGGACAGGGCTGGAGGAGTGTTTGTAGGATTATGTTAACAGATTGGCCAAATTCTGATGGTTCAGGGTGTTTTCTCTGGGCTGAGATAACAAAGCACATCTTACTAGGGAGAAATAATTTTCTTATTTGTTGTTTTGTTAGGTTGGTTTTTTTGCTAGTGTCAAACCTGTGCTAATGGTTTGAATAGCAAGGAGTTTCCTTAAACTTAATTTTCTTTGGAGATACCTAAAAGAGACAGTGGGCTGCTCAATCAGGGCAGGGGAATCTTGTGGCAGTCCCAATCCAACTGATGCTCCAAGTATTTCCCACTGATTGACTCCCCTACAAATCAGAAAAAACCCCACAGAGATAGAAACCTCCTGCAGAACCCATCAGATACAGAAGATAAGCAAGGCAAGTGCTGAGTCAGCACATTTCCAGGTTTAGCAGAGGGTGGCTGAGTGGTTCCTTCAGCTCTGACTTTCAAATTCAAGGAAACACCAATTTATCTCCATTCCCATTTGAACCAAAGAGTTTTTCCTGTTTTCACGGTTTAACACTGGCCCGGCGATTAAACCGAATAACAGATGCTCTCTATTAATCTCTCTCTCCTTGATAAAGAAAGGAGAGAGAATAAGGGAGAGAGACTGATGGACTGGGAACTAAACTACACAGCTTTAATGAAACAGGAATGAGAAATAGGAAAAATGACTAAATCTATACAAATATACAGGAAAATGGATCCCACATTCCTCCTTCCTTTCCCCCAATAACTCTCACGTCACCACCGAGGCTGCAGGGCAGCCCTGGGAAAGTCCAGGCTGGAATCCTGGGGTCAGCAGCAGTTGGAGCTGGAGGCAGGAACACACAGATATGGGCTGGGATGGATCAGGACCACAGGCAGAGGAATGGACGGGATCCTTCCAGGATGCCGGGTGAAGGAAGGGAAGAAGGGAAATCAGGAAATCCAGAAGTCTGGAAATCTGGAAATCCGGAAAAGATCTGGCTCGGCCCTCGTGATGTCTCAAATTTATACTGAGTATGAGGTGTATGGGATGGAATCCTCTGTTTGGTCAATTCTGGCATCTCTCTTGTCCCTTCCTCCCCAAAGGAGGCTGCAGGTGGGACCTCTTTATTCCTTCTGGAGGGTAAAATGTTCCTCAGAGCTGAGCAGTGGCCTTGGCTCTGCACACCAGGCTCTGGCTGTAACTATAAACATCAAGTGTTATCAGTCCTAGAAGCACACACTGTCTGAGAAACTTGCTGTTAATTTCAGCAAGTGCAACTACTTACAAGAGACTCAGCTAAAAGTAAAAGTACAAAACAGAAAATCACCTTTATCCTGGCCCAAACCAGGACAATTCCTTCCTCCAGGGCCACAGCCAGGGTTTGCTGCCCATTTGCTGAGCTACCATGATCTCTTCTAAGAGCAAGATCAAGGGTGATAAAGCATAAAGATGTTTTATTCTAAGGGAAAAAATATGAAAACCACCCCTAGCTGGGACATTTCCAACTTGCAGATTCTGACACAGCATCTGTGGCAATCAGGCTCAATGTCAGTCCTCAGTTTTTCTCTCTGAAGCAGCCACACTATAAATAAATGGTTATAAAATTGTTCTATCTCACCACATCATCAGAATCTCTCTTAATATTTCATTTCTAGGAATAGATGTGTATATGTACTCCTGATTCCCATGACCAGTGCCTTATCAAATAACTATTTATTTGGGGAGAGTGGTATTTTATGACACTTTCCACACACCTAACTCTCAGCAAATGCTGAGCATCCAGTGTTGGAGGCTACAGGGCCATGGAATAAATCCAGCATTTGGAATTGCCAGTCATCTCTACAGCTTTTAGCCATCCATTACCAAAAGAAAGGCTTTTTTATTGGGTTTGGGTTTTTTAGGGTTTTTTTTTTCTGACTTGAGTGCAAATCAATAGACTCAGCTGTAAAAACCCATCCCGGAGTGATTCAGGGGAGGAAATGGACACAATCACTTATGTTTTGAAAAGAGAGGTGAAAACTGATATTTATGAGGGATTTCTTGCAAAAGACTGACATTTAGAAAATGATTGGAGCATCTCTTACATTGTCAGGAAATTAGGGATTTTTGGAGGGCTGGGATTTGTTTTCAGAATGAGCAAATGTAGAAAGAACCCCACTGCCCCCCTGATGGACACATCCTGCTCAGTGGGGTTTTTCCAGATATTTTTCATTCCAGGAGGACTAAAGTTCTAGGTTTAAGCTGAAACCTCAAACATACCTGCAGCCAAGGGATGCAAACTACCCAGCTCATTCCCCTGCCACTGAAACAGGATTTTAAATAGGTCTTAACCTTGCTTTAGGAAGTCTTTTGGTAGAATTGTGCACAAGAAATGGATTTCAAGGGTGTAAATGCTCACCCAGGGTTCAAACCCATCCCTTGTGTTTGCCTCTCCCCATCACACAAGAGACTCAACCAGACCCAGACATTCAGGTCCTCCAGGACGTCCTGGTTTTCTTTCTTTTTTATTTTTTTCTCCTTTCTGAGAGAATTTAAAATAAAGGGATCCCTTCCTGGCTTGGGTTCTTTTAAATATACCATATTTTTAAAAAGGACAACAAAAAAAAATACCAAACAAACGAAAACCAAACCAAAACCCAACCAACCAACCAAAAAAAAACAAGTTCCCCCCCCCCCCCCAAAAAAACCCAAAGAAAAACAAAACAGAAAAACCAACAAAAAAAAAAATATAGCCAAAGCAAATGTTCCTCAGAATGTTCCTCAAGCACCTATAATATTTCCCAGGTCAAAAAAGTCAGGGGAAAAAAACCCCAGACAGAAAAGGACATTTTCCTCCCAGTACTCTAAAAAATTGTGCTCACCCAAGCACTCTACACCTCACAGACATTTGCAGAATAAAATCCAAATTAGCACTCCAAGGCTTTAACAAAGCCAATTGCAGAAGGCTCAAGGGAATTTTAAATGAGATTTAGCTGGTAGGAATGATTTGAAGCAGAAAATAAGCACAGGAACTGAGGATTGCTTAAGAATATTTCCACTCCTGAGTTAATGAGATGCAATCCCATAATCTAAAAAGAAGGATGTGGTCTACCTGGACTTCAGCAAGGCCTTTGACACCGTCTCCCACAGCATCCTCCTGAAAAAGCTGTCAGCCCCCAGCTTGGACAGGGGCACTCTGTGCTGGGTTAGGAACTGGCTGGAGGGCTGGGCCCAGAGAGTGGTGCTGAACGGGGCTGCATCAAAATGGCGGCTGTGGTGTCCCCCAGGGATCAGTGTTGGGCCCAGTGCTGTTCAATATCTTTAGTGATGATTTAGATGAGGGGATTGAGTCCATCATCAGCAAATTCACAGAGGACACTAAGCTGGGGGGGAGTGTGGATCAGCTGGAAGGCAGGAGGGCTCTGCAGAGGGACCTGGACAGACTGGAGAGTTGGGATGATCCCAACGGGATGAGGTTCAACATTCCAAGTGCCGGGTCCTGCACTTTGGCCACAACAACCCCATGGGGAGCTCCAGGCTGGGCACAGAGTGGTTGGAGAGCAGCCAGACAGAGAGGGACCTGGGAGTCTGGATTGACAGGAAGGTGACCATGAGCCAGCAGTGTGCCCAGGTGGCCAAGAAGGCCAATGGCATCCTGGGCTGGCTCAGGAACAGCGTGGCCAGCAGGTCCAGGGAAGGGATTCTGCCCCTGTGCTCAGCTCTGGGGAGGCCACAGCTTGAGTCCTGTGTCCAGTTCTGGGCCCCTCAGGAAGTTCAGGAAGGAGCTTGAGGTGCTGGAGCAGGTCCAGAGAAGAGCAAGGAGGCTGTGAAGGGATCCAGCACAAGTGCTGTGAGGAAGGGCTGAGGGAGCTGGGGGTGTTGAGGCTGGAGAAGAGGAGGCTCAGGGGAGACCTCATCACTCTCTCCAACTCCCTGAAAGGAGGTTGGAGCCAGGGGGGCCTTGGGCTCTTTTCCCAGGCAACTCTCAGCAAGACAAGAGGGCACAAAAGGTCTCAAGTTGTGCCAGGGGAGGTTTAGGTTGGAGATGAGAAAGAATTTCTTTCTGGAGAGGCTGCTCAGGCATTGGAATGGGCTGCCCAGGGAAGTAGTGGATTCTCCGTGTCTGGAGATCTTTCCAAAGAGCCTGGATGTGGCACTGAGTGCCATGGGCTGGGAACTGCAGCGGGAGTGGATCAAGGGTTGGACTTGATGATCTCTGAGCTCCCTTCCAACCCAGCCAATTCTAGGATTCTATGACTCTAAGGCCACAGTGATCAGAAAAACAGCCTGACTGAGACTGAAAACTTTAAGCAGGTATTTGAAGTGTGTCTGACTATTGGAAAATAAGATAAATTGGTAGAAATTAAAGTATACCAGGAATTAAGATGTAAAATGGATTAGGAAAACTCAACATGATCATGAACAGATAGAATACTTGCAGTGTTAATCCTTTTCTAGTTGCTAATGGTGGAATTGTTAAGTGGAGTAGAAAAAAAGGCTACAAAGTGGTCAGGAAATGTGCTATCAGATGAAGCTTGAAGAGAAAGTTAAAATGAGAATTTCCACATTTTTTCACAGTCAGTACACGGGGCAAAGACAGAGGCTCTATTCATACTTCACAGCTATCATAGACACAACACAGAAAAATATTTTGATGGGGATTTAAGAGGTTATGTAGTCAATTCCTGAACTTCAAAATACCTTTGTCTTGAATGGCAGTTTTTGTCTAATGTATTTTTACAGCCTTCCAGCACCCAAAACTCTTTGAGTCTCCTTCGATAATTTGTTCTGGTCTTCTACTATTCTCCCCCCATACCAAGTTTCTTCCCATCTAACCTTTCCCAAAATCTTTTGGGTTTTTGCTTCAGATTAAGCCCAGTTTCTCATCCAAGCCAGCCTGGTCACTGAGAGCAGATTATTCCCTTCATCCTTACAAAAGCCTTTGGCCCAGTTGAAGTTTGTATTGTGCCCCCTTCAGCCTTTTTTCTGAAAGGTGACCCAGAGTCAAGTGACTTCATTCTCTCCTCATAGGTCATGTTTTTGAGACCTCTGCTCTTTTTCATCCCTCCTGCTTGGACTGCCTCTAATATTTTCCCATTTTTCTTGAAACCCACAGCTCCCAGCTGAGCTCCAGCTGAGGTTTTAGCAGTGAGGAACGGGCAGAGCAGAGGGATTATTTCATGTGTCTTCCCTTCTTTGTACATCCCACTGTGAGCTTAACCTTTCCATAACATCACAATATTTCTGACTCATGTTCAAGTTATGATTCACTCAAACCCCCACCTAAAAAATAACCACCAGCCTGGTTTTTTAGTTTGGGTTGGTTTGTTGGGTTGGGGTTTTTTTCTTCTCCATTCAGTGGGGCTATTTTTTTTTTCTTCCACTTGTCACTACTGAATTTTCAGCCTTTTCTTCCAAACTACTTTAATTTTAATTTCTCTCCCTGCCTTTCAGGCCTTCACCCCAGATCCAAGGCTGAGGATGTCCTGTTGCTGAGCTGGGACCAGAAGAGTTCTTGGAGTTGCTGCCCATCACTTTGGATGCAGTTTGGGATTATTTCCCTAGCATCCTCCTAAGATGCTCAAAAAATGTCATTAAAAGTAAGCTAGGCAACATCTTTTGTGTATTCCCTGCTCTGTTACTGTGTTAGAGAAAGAAATAAAGCATGATTTACTGCTGGCAAATCCTTATTAGCTCCTGGGCTGATGAAATAGTTTCCACTTTGAGAGAAGATACTGAACAAAAACTATTAAAACTTGACATTTCAACCAGTGAATAAAGGTTAACTTGCATCCAAGATTTTAAGAAAAAGCTGGTTGAGTGTCTGTTTAAATTGAAAATATTATTTTCCAGTAAGTTTGGAAAGAGTAGGGGAGTTCCAAATGAGCAGAAAAATCCTAACTTTATGCCAATATTCATAAAAGATAAATAGGATGAACCAGTTATGATCCTGGCCTTCCCAAGCATTATTCCAGCAAACAAAATAGCTGATGGAGGAGTTCATTAAGACTGAGAGAAGGTGATAAAAGGGAAGTCAATTAATATGGGAAATGATGGGAAATTATCAAGTCACATATTTTGATTGATACAAATGCAAGAAGCCACCCAACACTGCCAAACTCTTGTGAAACATTTGACAGGCTAATGTGTTCCACTTATTAAAAAAAAACCCAAAACTACTACCAACAACACAATATAAAAGAGAAAAACATAATATAAAACTTGTTAATGAAGTAGTAACCAAAATGGAATTGTTCACAGGAAGCTCTATGAGTGGGGTGGTTCCTGCAGGAGTCCAGAGAGGAGGATCTGGCACTGAATTATTTCTTTTTTTATGTTTTTTTCTGGAGAAACACAGGAAAATCAGTTCTGAGAAGTTTGCAGGTGGCAAAATGATAGCAGGGTTGCTGAAGGGAGGGATTGCCTATGAGCTGGGTGCGTGGAAGCCACAAGAGTTTTAAAGACACTGCCTACTAAATCATGTCTTTAAGAGCAAAAAATACCTGTCAGAATTATCTGAGTGTGTGAAATGTCTTCTAATGTCCTGTTTCTTCTTCGCAGACGACACTAAGCTGGGGGCGAGTGTGGATCAGCTGGAAGGCAGGAGGGCTCTGCAGAGGGACCTGGACAGACTGGAGAGTTGGGATGATCCCAACGGGATGAGGTTCAACATTCCAAGTGCCGGGTCCTGCACTTTGGCCACAACAACCCCATGGGGAGCTCCAGGCTGGGCACAGAGTGGTTGGAGAGCAGCCAGACAGAGAGGGACCTGGGAGTCTGGATTGACAGGAAGGTGACCATGAGCCAGCAGTGTGCCCAGGTGGCCAAGAAGGCCAATGGCATCCTGGGCTGGCTCAGGAAGAGCGTGGCCAGCAGGTCCAGGGAAGGGATTCTGCCCCTGTGCTCAGCTCTGGGGAGGCCACAGCTTGAGTCCTGTGTCCAGTTCTGGGCCCCTCAGGAAGTTCAGGAAGGAGCTTGAGGTGCTGGAGCAGGTCCAGAGAAGAGCAAGGAGGCTGTGAAGGGATCCAGCAGAATTCCTGTGAGGAAGGGCTGAGGGAGCTGGGGGTGTTCAGCCTGGAGAAGAGGAGGCTCAGGGGAGACCTCATCACTCTCTGCAACTCCCTGAAAGGAGGTTGGAGCCAGGGTGGGGTTGGGCTCTTTTCCCAGGTAACTCTCAGCAAGACAAGAGGGCACAAAAGGTCTCAAGTTGTGCCAGGGGAGGTTTAGGTTGGAGATGAGAAAGAATTTCTTTCTGGAGAGGGTGATCAGGCATTGGAATGGGCTGCCCAGGGAAGTAGTGGATTCTCCGTGTCTGGAGATCTTTCCAAAGAGCCTGGATGTGGCACTGAGTGCCATGGGCTGGGAACTGCAGCGGGAGTGGATCAAGGGTTGGACTTGATGATCTCTGAGGTCCCTTCCAACCCAGCCAGTTCTAGGATTCTATGATTCTATGATTTTGGGGAACACCTGCAGAGTTCAGGGGATTTTTGGTATTCACTGTGACTTTTCCCTTTTGATAATTTAGGAGGGTGTCAGTTGTCATTTTTTTACAGATCCCATCTCATCAGTTTTCTTATTTTTCACACCCAAAAGGTATTAATCTCGTTTATATGGACTTTTAAAGCAAATAAATGAAGAAATCTACCTCTCTTATAAGTTCTAAAAGGTGCTGAGGGGATTCTAGCTCTGGGAAGAGGAGATATCACTGCCTGGTTAATCCCAAACACCAGTGATGTATTTTCACAGCAGAGCTAATCCACTTCTTCTGAAGGGAGGATCAGTTTTTGTTTTCTAAGATGAAAGGAAAATGCAAAGTTGGGCTGACTGACAAGATGACAGAATTCCCCCTCTGCTGCTTGAACAACACCTCAGAGATGCAAAGTTAAGCTTGGGAGATGTCTCTAGGAAAACATTTGCAGGAAAGATGCCAACAGAGAGGCAAATACGTGCCCTGAGTTAGGTGCAAGATGCTGATGCCAGTTTATGGTGTCTGTTCTTAGGAGCTGTAGCATCAATTTAAAAATTGTCATCACTCAGCACTGAGACCCTAGAGCAGAAAAGAAGATTTGATGGGAAATCTCTTCATTTTCAGCACATTCAGGAGTTCAAATTCTGAAGATAGCAATGGAAAATGCTAAGAAAACCTGGTGGTCTAGGCTTTGGTGCATCTGAGCTGGTTTGAATGAGAATTATTTTGAATTATTTTTAACTATTTTGAGTGCAAATGAAGGAACATGTAGTCAGGGCACTTAAATTCACTTCTGCATTCTGCTGTTTGGTTATCACTAAAAGATGCCTGAGTGTTCCAGCAGATGGGAAGTCAGATGAAATGCTTGCTGATTGGGGAAATGCTGCCTCTTTAATACCCATCCTGAGCTTTAACTGGATTATCTTTCAAGAAAAGTTATGCTTATGACTTAGGTAGAAATGTTAATGCTAGGGAAAAATAGACACAGAACCAGCTCCCTTCATTTGAGCATGTGAGGCACAGAACACATGACCATGGAATTTAACCCCAAATATATCCATGACAAGATTGCTAATTGGACCTGAATTGTTTTGGCAGCCTGGAGCCCTAACTCCACCCTGAGCCATATGGATTCATCACCTCCAGCTCTGCCTGCCCTGGGGCACCCTTTACTCCTCTCCATCCTGCTTGGCATTTTTGGATTCTTGCTCTCTTGTTTTTTATGATGCTTTCATAGAATCCTAGAATTGGCTGGGTTGGAAGGGAGCTCAGAGATCATCAAGTCCAACCCTTGATCCACTCCCGCTGCAGTTCCCAGCCCATGGCACTCAGTGCCACATCCAGGCTCTTTGGAAAGATCTCCAGACACGGAGAATCCACTACTTCCCTGGGCAGCCCATTCCAATGCCTGATCACCCTCTCCAGAAAGAAATTCTTTCTCATCTCCAACCTAAACCTCCCCTGGCACAACTTGAGACCTTTTGTGCCCTCTTGTCTTGCTGAGAGTTGCCTGGGAAAAGAGCCCAACCCCCCCCTGGCTCCAACCTCCTTTCAGGGAGTTGGAGAGAGTGATGAGGTCTCCCCTGAGCCTCCTCTTCTCCAGCCTCAACACCCCCAGCTCCCTCAGCCCTTCCTCATAGGATCTGCGTTCGAGTCCCTTCACCAGCCTGGTTGCCCTCCTTTGGACCTGCTCCAGGACCTCGACATCCTTCCTGAACTGGGGTGCCCAGAACTGGACACAGGACTCGAGGTGTGGCCTTGTGAACCACAATGCTATCATTTTGTCACTATTTTGTTAAAAATGGGCATTTTTTTTTTTTTACCATTTTTGTTACTATTTTCTTACAATTTTCTGTTACAATTTCCCATCACAATTTTTCATGACAATTTTTTCCTACAATTGGTTACCATTTCCCTGGCAAAACAAAATAAGCATTGGGAGTTTAAACTCAAGTCTTAAAGACAGCACCAACCAGGTTAAAATCAGTGACTGTTAAGATGGCCAGGGAATAATTCTCCCTTAAAAATAAATCACTCTTAACCTGCTCAGAAAGGTTCCCTCAAACCCAGCATCCATCAGCCCCCAAACCTGACTAAAATCAGACAGATCCCCCTGCTAAACTAGGAAGTTATAACCCAAACCCACCCCTTTAAGACCTTCCACTTAACAGAGAAATATTCATTTTTAATTTATTTTTTCTCAATAAAAGAACTGTGAGATTATTCCAAAGAAACAGAGGGACCAAGCAGCCCTTTCCTGATTTCCTGAGCTGTCCCTACAACAAGAGGACAGGAGGAAGAAAAGAGGAAAAGAGGAAAATAAAAGAGGAAAGGAGGGAGGTGGCATTGCTGCTGCCATCCCCTCCTTCTTTATCTACTGCAAGCAAAAAATGTGAATTTCTACTGTTTGCTTATTTTTCCTGGGACTCCAGTTTGGTTTGTCCACTTCAGGCTGTGTATTTCTATTTTTCATCATTTCTCTGATCTGCTTTGTGTTCCTGTTTCTACAGCATCCATCAGCCCCCAAACCTAACTAAAATCAGACAGATCCCCCTGCTAAACTAGGAAGTTATAACCCAAACCCACCCCTGTAAGACCTTCCACTTTACAGAGAAATATTCATTTTTAATTTATTTTTTTTCAATAAAAGAACTGTGAGATTATTCCAAAGAAACAGAGGGACCAAGCAGCCCTTTCCTGGTTTCCTAAGCTGTCCCTGCAACAAGAGGACGGGAGGAAAAAAAGAGGAAAAGAGGAAAATAAAAGAGGAAAGGAGGGAGGTGGCATTGCTGCTGCCATCCCCTCCTTCTCTATCTACTGCAAGCAAGAAATCTGAATTTCTACTGTTTGCTTATTTTTCCTGGGACTCCAGTTTGGTTTGTCCACTTCAGGCTGTGTATTTCTATTTTTCATCATTTCTCTGATCTTTGTGTTTTGGGTACAGAAGCAGATTTCTACTTTCCTCCCTCATAGCCAATAAACCAGGACCCAGATTTGCCTGATGAAGAAAGAAAACATCTGCCTTTAGCTGCATGTCACCCTCTTTCCTTCTGAAAGATTTTTTTTATTATTTTCTTTTTCTGTAAACCAGAGCAAACAATGAGCAGACTTCACAAAAGCCAAAACCCCTTTCACGCCTACCCAGGCAGCAAAACCCAATTTGTCAGCATGGTGTTGTCAGGAGCATTCCTGGAAGCTGCTGGGCCCCTAACCCCACCATTTCAAAGGACCAAAAACAAGACTAGAATTAGTTTAAAATTGAATCATAGAATCATAGAATCCTTGAGGTTGGAAGGGACCTCGAAAGATCATCTAGTCCAACCCCCCCTGCCAGAGCAGGGCCACCTAGAGCACTTCGCATAGGAACGTGTCCAGGCGGGTTTTGAATGTCTCCAGTGAAGGAGACTCCACGACCCCCCTGGGCAGCCTGTTCCAGGGCTCTGTCACCCTTACAGGAAAAAAATTTTTCCGGATATTCAACTTGAACCTCCTGTGCTCCAATTTACACCCATTACCCCTTGTCCTATCACTGGTCACCACTGAGAAGAGCCTAACTCCATCTCCCTGACACTCACCCCTTACATATTTGAAAACATTGATGAGGTCACCCCTCAGTCTCCTTTTCTCCAAACTAAAGAGACCCAGCTCCCTCAGCCTTTCCTCATAAGGGAGATGTTCCACTCCCTTAATCATCTTAGTAGCTCTGCGCTGGACTCTTTCAAGCACTTCCCTGTCCTTCTTGAACTGAGGGGCCCAGAACTGGACACAATACTCCAGGTGCGGCCTCACCAATGCAGAATAGAGGGGGAGGAGAACCTCTCTTGACCTACTAACCACACCCTTTCTAATGCACCCCAGGATGCCATTGGCCTTCTTGGCCACAAGGGCACATTGCTGGCTCATGGTCATCTTCTTGTCTACCAGGACCCCAATTGCAAGGTTTTTATTGCAAGGTTTTAAATGTTTCAACCCAAGGCCAACAGCCAAAGAGAGCAAGAATCCCAGCCCTCCCTCCTCTGTTCCCATCCTTCCTTGTGCCCATCTCTGGTTCTGATCTAAGGGTCCCAGCTGGTAAAAAGTTTTTTCTGGAGACATTTGGAGTGATGATTTCTGCTGGAGCAACACACTGAGAGGTATTTCTGATCTAAGCTAATCAAATGCATGCATGTTTTCTGGAATGAACTTAATGGTAGTAGCTGTCAAAACGTTTCTGTCAAGCTTTCCAGCTGTCTTTTATGTGAAGGATGGATTTATTTTTTTTATTTTTATTTTTTTTTACAAATAATTACACTTTTCAGTGTCTTCTCGGGAGCATAAAAGCTTTAAACAACTGGATCCAATTTAATTTGCAAACAGAAAAAGAGTCCTTTAGTCAATAAAAAAGGGAATGGGGGAGGTAGGGTCAGCAGGAAAAGCTGCAGAGGGGGCAGAGGGAAAAGAAGGATGCAAGGCTGGGAATATCCCTTACTATTTTCCTTGCCTTGTGTTTGAATACTTGGAGATTTTGGCTGGGAAAGAAGTGCTGAAATGCCGTGACCAAAACTGAAATTGTGGTATTTTTGGACAGAGTGGAAACAGGAAGGATTAATAACCTTACAAAACAGCCCTTTTCTCTGGAGACCTCCAGCTTAATTTTGTAGTTCCCAGCCACAATATTCTCTTCTGCTCAAAGATACACAAATCTATCAAAAGACTTTTTCTCACATTGCAAAGCAAAGCCAGGCATTTCTGCATTAAAAAACAAGACAAATGTGTAAGTTCTTCCGTGCCAGGAAGGTGTGGATGTTGTGTGGCAAAGCTCTGAGAGGACTCCAGCTCTGATTTGAGTGGAGCTGCCCCCAGGGGATTATTCAGGGCTGCAAATGTTTCATGGGGTCCTCAAAGAACCACCACAAGAGGATGGATTCTGCTGAGATTTTGCATCCTCAAGATGTTTGGGATTTCTTTCATAGAATCATAGAATAGGCTGGGTTGGAAGGGACCTCAGAGATCATCGAGTCCAACCCTTGATCAGCTACCGCCACAGTCACTAGACCATGGCACTGAGTGCCATATCGAGTCGCTTTTTAAATGTCTCCAGGAACGAAGAGTCCACCACCTCCCCAGGCAGCCCGTTCCAATGTCTGATCACCCTTTCCGTGAAAAAATTCTTTCTAATCTCCAACCTAAACTTCCCCCGGCACAATTTAAGACCCTGCCCTCTTGTCTTACTGACAGCTGCCTGGGAAAAGAGACCAACCCCCCCCTGGCTCCATCTTCCTTTCAGGTAGTTGTAGAGAGCAATGAGGTCTCCCCTGAGCCTCCTCTTCTTCAGGCTGAACAGCCCCAGCTCCCTCAGCCTCTCCTCATAGGATCTGTGTTCGAGTCCCTTCACCAGCCTGGTTGCCCTCCTTTGGACCTGTTCGAAGATCTCAATATCCTTCTTGAACTTCCTGAGGGGCCCAGAACTGGACACAGGACTCAAGGTGTGGCCTTACCAGGGCTGAGTATAGGGGCAGAATCACCTCCTTGGACCTGCTGGTGACGCTGTTTCTGATACATGCCAGGATGCCATTGGCCTTCTTGGCCACCTGGGCACACTGCTGGCTCATGGTCACCTTCCTGGCAATCCAGACTCCCAGGTCCCTCTCTGTCTGGCTGCTCTCCAACCACTCTGTGCCCAGCCTGGAGCTCCCCATGGGGTTGTTGTGGCCAAAGTGCAGGACCCGGCACTTGGCCTTGTTGAAGCTCATTCCATTGGAGTCAGCCCATCTCTTTCCTTGGATCAGTACTTAACTGACCCCATTGCTGATGGTCTCATCCCTACCATGCAGCATCCAGGCTTTGGAAGCCATCAAGACCTGCAAAAAAAATTCTCCTGCTTCCTGACCACTCCTGCTCATTCCATGCAGCCCATTCCTCCTCACCTGCCCCATCACACAACATCCCTGGAGCCACTGGAGAACCTGCTCAGAAACTTTGGGTTTAGTGGGGAGAGGAGCAAGAACTGTGCCATGCTCAGACTAAAGGGGCCAGGTGCCAAGTTCTCATCTTTCTGCTACTCTTCAGCACTGAATTAAATATATTTATTTATATCTATATCTATATTTATTTTTAATTTATATCTATATTTATATTTATATTTATGTTGCTGTCTTTGCTGCAGTGGCAAACACAGTGAAAACTGAAGCAAGAGCTTTCTGCTCCCCCCTCCCAGTTCATGGATCAGAGTTTGGGAAGTCCTGACCCAGCCAATGGTTACAAAGGGCTCTGAAGAGGTAATAGCTATCTCAGTGTTAAGTATTATTATTATTTTTCTAGCTAGCAAACCCCAAAAGATAATGATATGATACAGAATACATCAGACTCCACAGGAAGGTATGTACTTGTCCCAGGGCTTGGCTACAGCTTTGTGGACACAGACATGGAAAGGAGCCATAACTTTCACTGCCCAGAAAATGAGAATAACAGAAAGAAGGTTCAGATCTAGCACACAACTGGCAAAGAAACACCTGGTAAAGTACCAAGAAAGTATCAAGAAAACCTTGAGAAGATTCTGGTGAAGATTTAGATCCTACTGACCATGGTATGTCCTGTAACAGCACAGGACCTGGGGCATCTCTGAGTCCCCAACTTGCAGAGAAAAGTCATGTTTGGGGAAGAGGGACCCTCTATCTCTTCTGGCTCCTCACTCTGGGGACAGTGACCTGGGACAGACATTTTTCCCAGTGAAGTTATAACCTCTGGATTTCTGTTTGGTGCACATCACTTCTCTTCCCAAAGGATTCCAGCTGAGGCTTCATACCTCAACCCTTCCCTGAACTACAGACATGAATGATCTCTGATCCTCACTTGGCAGGAAAGGGATGGATCACAGCACAGAACTGAAGCCCAGATTTTCAGACTGGCTCAAGCATCTCATTTTTTCCTAGATTAGAGTGGGGGTTTGGTGCTTACACCTCTCTGAAAGATGAGGGAAGGGCTGAGGATGACACAGAAAGCTACTGGAGCATCTTGGAAGAGCTTCCAGCTTTTCTAAATCTAGATAAAACAATCTAAACCATGGGGTATGTTCACTCTTCTTAACTGCCTCATCCATACCAGAAAGTTTTATTTGCAAGCAGTAAGGCCAAGGGACTCCCTGGGGGTCTGAAGGGTGACAGAAACAATTCTGCTGCAGTGACAGAGCTGCATCCCCAGTGCTGAAAGGACCACAGAAAAAAAAAAACATGACCTGTGATGAAATGATCAGTGCTGACTCTGCCATGGGTCTAGAGAGCAATATCAGAAATGCTGGCTAAAAGCTGCTTGAGCACTGCACCCCTCCCTGAAGCACCAACCTCTAATAAACCAGCAGACAGCAAGGCAGCACACAGAGGGCTGGGCAGCACTTATTCTGTGGTTTCTGCACAGCCCTGCTCAAAGTGGGTCCAATCCCACCCAGGCAATGCTAATCCTTGCAAATACACTCAGAATCTATTTGCAGATAAGGGCAGGAGCAGTCAGCACCAGTCCAGGGTTTTTTTTTCTATAGTTATTTAAGTACCCAACAGAAATATCTGTAATCCTGGTCCTGCAATTCCCCAAAATGAAAGGAAATCAGGGAAATCAGTAAAAATTCTTCACTCCTAAAGGGTCCTTTCCAGCTGTGCATCCTCCCTGGCTTTACAAAGGGAGACAT
Organism: Calypte anna; assembly: GCF_003957555.1. Classification (NCBI taxonomy): domain Eukaryota; kingdom Metazoa; phylum Chordata; class Aves; order Apodiformes; family Trochilidae; genus Calypte; species Calypte anna. The sequence goes on along the minus strand of NC_044246.1, from coordinate 2,570,224 downwards.
CCTTTATCTTCACCCTTTTTTACAAGCTGAGATGGACGTAGAGATGCAACAGTACAAAATGAAAAGCTAGAAGTCCAGATAAGAATAAATCCCAGGAGGAGCTTTGAAGACAATGTGGGAGTGGAGTCAGACCTTCTGCTGCCATAAAACCTATTTTACTCCTAATCATTTCATTCTGTGCATCACAGGGACTCATTTATGTTTTTCAATCAGCAACAAAATGTATTTTGCTTAATTTTTTTTCTTTTTTAAAACCTACCTACAGAAGAAAAAACCCCAACACTTACAGAGACATCAAAAATAGAGAACCTGAGGTATGGTTCCCCTTACTCTTGAGACTTGAGTCCTCCTACATATGGCTGATCCCTAACATGAGGAGTCACAAGCACTGATTGGGGTGTTTCATACTGCAGACTAAGCCAGTACATAAAAGGGGAAGTTGGATGTAGAGATGCAATAGTACAAAATGAAAAGCTAGAAGTCCAGATAAGAATAAATCCCAGGAGGAGCTTTGAAGACCATGGGGGAATGGAATCAGGCCTTCTGCTGCCCTAAAACCTATTTTACTCCTAATCATTTCATTCTGTGCATCACAGGGACTCATTTATGTCATCAGAAATTGCCTTTCAACCAGCAACAAAATGTATTTTGCTTATTTTTTTTTTTCTTTTTCAAAACCTACCTATGGAAGAAAAAACTCCAACACAGAGACACCAAAAACAGAGAACCTGAGGTATGGCTCCCCTTCCTCTTGAGACCTGAGTCCTCCCACATATGTCTGAGCCCAAACATGAGGGGTCACAAGCACTGATTGGGGTGTTTCATACTGCAGACTAAGCCAGTACATAAATGAGGAAGATGGATGTAGAGATGCAACAGTACAAAATGAAAAGCTAGAAGTCCAGATAAGAATAAATCCCAGGAGGAGCTTTGAAGACCATCTGGGAGTAGAATCAGGCCTTCTGCTGCCATAAAACCTATTTTACTCCTAATCATTTCATTCTGTGCATCACAGGGACTTATTTATGTTTTTCAATCAGCAACAAAATGTATTTTGCTTAATTTTTTTTTATTTTTTAAAACCTACCTACAGAAGAAAAAACCCCAACACTTACAGAGACATCCAAAATAGAGAACCTGAGGTATGGTTCCCCTTCCTCTTGAGACCTGAGTCCTCCCACATATGGCTGAGCCCATAGATGAGGAGTCACAAGCACTGATTGGGGTGTTTCATACTGCAGACTAAGCCAGTACATAAATGAGGAAGATGGACGTAGAGATGCAACAGTACAAAATGAAAAGCTAGAAGTCCAGATAAGAATAAATCCCAGGAGGAGCTTTGAAGACCATGGGGGAGTGGAATCAGACCTTGTGCCCCCATAAAACATATTTTACTCCTAATCATTTCATTCTGTGCATCACAGGGACTTATTTATGTCATCAGAAATTGCCTTTCAACCAGCAACAAAAGGTATTTTGCTTAATTTTTTTTTTTCTTTTTCAAAACCTACCTATGGAAGAAAAAACCCCAACACAGAGACACCAAAAACAGAGAACCTGAGGTATGGCTCCCCTTCCTCTTGAGACCTGAGTCTTCCCACATATGGCTGAGCCCAAACATGAGGAGTCACAAGCACTGATTGGGGTGTTTCATACTGCAGACTAAGCCAGTACATAAATGAGGAAGATGGATGTAGAGATGCAACAGTACAAAATGAAAAGCTAGAAGTCCAGATAAGAATAAATCTCAGGAGGAGCTTTGAAGACCATCTGGGAGTAGAATCAGGCCTTCTGCTGCCATTAAACCTATTTTACTCCTAATCATTTCATTCTGTGCATCACAGGGACTCATTTATGTCATCAGAAATTGCCTTTCAACCAGCAACAAAAGGTATTTTGCTTAATTTTTTTTATTATTTTTTCTTTTTCAAAACCTACCTACAGAAGAAAAAACCCAACACTTACAGAGACATCAAAAATAGAGAACCCTGAGGTATGGTTCCCTTTCCTCTTGAGACCTGAGTCTTCCCACATATGTCTGAGCCCAAACATGAGGAGTCACAAGCACTGATTGGGGTGTTTCATACTTCAGACTATATAAATGAAGATTTCTTCTTACAGGTCTGCTCACAACAGTGTTCAAGTGTTTCAGAAGTGACTCAGAGGTACAAGATCTCCTGGAAGTTGTGCTCATCACTGCTTTTCTACTTGTGTGTAAAAAAGCCACCCATGATCCAGGACAAGGTGGAAGAACATGAATCATTTGTTGGAATTTTGTTGCTGTGGATGAGTAAAGGAGGTTTGGTTTGTTTTGTCAAAGAGGTCCTGAGCAGTGGCTTCTAAAAACCACATTCCCCTCCTCCACACCACCCCAATGTTATTAGGATTTCTTCCAGTTTCTGTCATTGTAATGTCTGAATGCTCAGTCTGGCTAAAAAAAAAAATAAAAATAAATTAGTCATTTAGTCTTGGCCAGGGCTTTCAATGGGAGTTGGGTGGCTCAGACTCCAGGGAAGATCTAAGCTCTTATTAAAGCACTTAAACTGTAATAGTTTTGAGGACTTGGAAGCCTCAGCTCTGACCCATTTCCCATGAAACTGGGATGAAGAGGCAGCTTTGTCCTCCTACACATCCCATGTCTCCTCTCTGCCCACTGCAGATACAATATTTCAGTGATCCTTCCACATCTGGCTACATCTGGATTAGCTCTGGGGGTCAGCTCAGCTCATTCCCAACCTTCAGTTCCCCTTTCTCCCCTCCTCCCTTCTCCTCCAGCCCTTCCCAGCCCACATCTCCTGAGGTTACTGCTCCATCTGCCCCTGAGCTGCTCCAAAAAGGAGTCACCTTTCAAAGGAAAAATAAAATGAAGTTACAGACCCTCTACTGAGAGGGAATCCCATGGACAAGACCAGGGGAATGGGCACAAGCTGCTCCCATTAGACACAAAAATGTTCCCCCATGAGGACAGTCAGACCTTGGAATGGTCTCCCAGGGGAAGGGGAGGATTCCCCCACTTTGGGAAGTTTGAAGTCTCAGCTCCACGGGGTGCTGGGACATCTCAGCTCAACAATAACATGAGAAGGGTTGGGCCAGATGGGCCTTGGGGTCGCTTCCCACCTGACATTGGACCAGATGATCCTTGGGGTCCCTTCCAAGCTGCTACTCAATAAGTCCCTGGTTCAGGGGATGTACACACCAGTTCTTTACCACTGAACAGGGCACAAGACTGGGGAGCAATGGGCTGCAAAGAGCAGTTTTTTTGGTCTGCTCCAAATCAGCTAAAGTCACTCCTCTACATGTGTATCACATCTATATTTAAAAGGCAAATATTTCTGTGTGTATACAGCCACACACATAAATGTATATTCAAAACCCCATGTATATTATTGGGGTTTTATATGTAATTTTTCCTGAATGCCCCACTCAGGAATGTTAGCTACAGTGGGATTGTCTTTGCTTGATGAAAGCAAAGCAAAATAAATAGAAAGAGGTCAAAATTGCCAGTCAGAATGGAAAAATCTTTTCAGGAGACAACACAAGTGAAAGCCCCCAAATAAAAGGGTGTGCTGCCAGGAAAAACTACCTTTGAGCCAGTGTAAGAATGACAACAACATGCAGAAACCAGGAAGAAAATAAATAGAGGGAGAGGAGAAGAAAGGTTCTAAAGAATATGGGTACACATGGAGCTGACAAACTCCAGGTTGAATAATGCAAGCTAAAACTGCTAAAAAATGATGATTTAGCATCAGTTCATTCACTTCTCTTTTCACACTCTTGCAAAAATGCAGAACTGGCCATGGCTTCCTAAATAACCTGAATATTTTCAGATTCAGGGGGTATCTTAGGAAGATATAGGACAAAGCTGCAGCTGAGTTCTCTCTATTCTCTTCGGGCTGGAGGTAGCTGGAGCATCAGACTTTGAATGAAGGGCTCAGAGGTGACACCTGAAGCATCCACAGCAAAAGGAAGGAAGCTCCTCCAAGTCCCTCTGCCTTGGTACCCAGCTGGACACTGCAGATGTGTCCCTAAGGCCACCTGAGCTCCCATCCCAGTGGGCACCCAGGTTTGGGGGAAGAGAAAAAAAGTGGGGATGTTGGCAAAGGAATTCAGAGTCCCTCCAGTCATGGTGTGTTCCCTTCATCCCAAAGGATTTGCTGAGCATCCTTCCTGGCACCCTGAGCTGGGCAGCAGGCTCAGGCCTGCAAGCTCTGGTGTGCTCTGCAGGGTGTGGTGCAGCCTCTCCCTGCACAGACTCTGAGTCTGGCCAAGGTGGTGCTGACCCAGCCCCACTATATTCCTCTGGGTTTGGTGTTTTGGTGGGTTTTTTTGCTATTAAACCTGTCCTGAGGGGAGCCACAAAGAGTCTGCAAAGGGCTGGAGAGATCCTGGAGGGAGAGATGGACTCGAGGGGAAAGAATATTCCTCAGGCAGAGCAAGTGAGCAGCTCCTGAGCTCCAGCAAAAATTCTTCAGTGGTTTCTGGCTTCTCCTATGTTAAAGCAAGAAAATGGGAGATGGAACTCCTCCCGAGAGGAGAGAACAAGTTTTGGTCTTCACCTTTAGCCTACAGAATTTTATCTTTATCTGAAAGTCTCCTGGGTGGTGGCTGCTCTGGAGAGCTCATCAGCTGCTTCTGCATCCAAGTCCCAGGGTGTGATTTCTGCTTCTCCCAGCCCCACAGGGAACAGGATGTTTCCCCATCAAACTCCAACCTTGCCCATGCCAAATGCCTCCAAACCTCAAGAGCTCCTATTGCTCTGGGGCAAAAATTCTTTGGGGTGAGGGCTAGAAAACCTCCCCTTTTCAACCCAAATTATTTCCCCACCAAATCCAGACTTCCCCCAGCCCTGAGCCATTGGCTAAGAACGACTTGCCTGCATCAATGTCCAGTTCATTCAGATTATTGTTATTTTCTGCTTGTTTGCTTTCTGTTGTTTGGTGGTTTTTTTTATTTGGTTGGGTTTGCTTGGGTTTTTTTGTTGGTTTGGTTTTGTTTGGGTTTTTTTTCCAGGCTGGTTTAGATTCTCCCCTTCTCTTCAGCATCCAAGCAAACTCTTTTTTCCTTCATGTTTTGGTTGGCAAGTGGTGTGGAAATGTTACACACCCAGCTGGTTCTGAGCAAGGCTCCAGCCTGGGCTCTCATTGCCACTGGTATTTAACTGTCAGTGGTAAGAACTCTGCTGATACCTAAGGGGCAGTAAATACTTAATTTGACATAAAACTTTCCTCCAGGAAGGTGCTTGACATTCAGGCCCTTGTGAAATGCCTTTTTTTGTTGGTTTTTTTTTTTTTCCTCTGGTAGATGAAGGCCCTCTAGAATTCTCTATTTTCCTTGGAGTCAGATTTAGGAGGGATGTCTGGCTCCTGGGCTGATCCAGGCTTGTTTTGCAAAGTTAACTTCATGTCATTTGGAATATATTATTCCAAGAATCACCAGTGGAAGAGAAAGAGAGCCTGAGAATAATTAACAGCTTCAAATAAGAGAAGCCAAATAATGTGAGAAACTACCACCAGTTTTGCTATCCATTTACTATCCCTTACATTTCATGTCAGAGGATTTAATTAATGACCTTGTCTGCAGCTAGTTCCATACAGAGAACATCATGGGGTTCATTATTTATTTGCTCACTGGTGTGGTTTCTTTGTTTTGATTTTTGATTTGTTTCATTTTCAGCTCTGCCCCCAGCCCCACTGAAAGCAAAGCATGATGTTCAAAAAGCTGTTTAGATTTAAAAAAACAAACAACCCAACATCAGCAAAGCAACAAACCAAAGCTACTGTCCTGTGCTCGTCTATAGCTAACAGTTAATAGTAGATAAAGACAGCCTAATAAAATAAAAAATAATAACATAATAAAATAAAAACCCTAATAAAAACATTAAAAAATAAAAACAATAATTCAAAAAACTAATAAAATAAAAACCTATGTTGCCAACTGCACAAAACACAGAACAAGGCAGATTTTTAGAGGTCTGGAAAAGTTCTTGATTCTCCTGAGCACACCCCTGGAGCTTAACCCAGTCACTAAGGAAGGGAAGTCAGTGACAATGTTTTGTAAAGGACATCCCAAATGGTTCTGGAAACAGCCACTCAAAAGCAGAACTGATTACCAAGCCTCCAAAAAAGCAGCCAGAGATCTGTTAAGTGGCTTGGTGTTTACTCTGAAGTTAAAAAACAAGTACTCAAGCAGCTAAGTGATGGGTTAGTTACAAGTAGGTAACATGTTAAAATAAATTAAAGGTGAAATGTAGGAAGATTGAAATCTCCAGGTCAGTCTAATCTCTTCAGTCTCTTTTGTTGGTGTTGTTTTTTGGGGGGGTTTTCTTCAGAAAACATTATATTTTGAAAAGAGAACCCTGGGACTTGGCCTGCAGAAAGTCTGAGTGCTGATTGAACTAAACCAGCCTGGATTTGTATGAGAAAAGTGAATCAAATTGATATTGTGTAATAGCCCATTCTGAAATCATTTCCCTCAGAAATCCTGCTCTGAAATGAAGGCCTTTTTCTCCCCCAGCCATTTGAGTGCTGTGGAAGTGAAGGGGTCTGGTTGTGCTCCTCAGTGCCAAAAAGCACCTAAACAGCTCACTTTGTGATGTGCAGGAACTGAGAGAAGTAGTTTCTTACCCAAGACCCAACACAGAATGCAAACACCATTCTTTCTTTGCTTGATAACATTGAATTGTCTACAAAAAGCATCAAACCCATTAAAAAAAAATGTTATATTTTCCCAGCTGTGGCTACATGGGATTGATAATTGAGATGCAAACTTCAGCATCTGGGTCTTTAGCCTTGAGCCTCAGCTGCTTCACTTCTGACCTCAAAATGGTGCCATGAGAGGCAGAGAAATACCCAGGAATAACAGGGAGCAGCTCAAAGTGTCTCCTCCAGCATCATTAAAGTGGTTCTGGAGCAGGGCTGGAGTGTTAGGAAATGTCTGGTTTATTCTCACTGCTCCTGACTCACTCTGACCACTTCCACTGCCTCCTTCCTCAGCCTTGGACTTTGTATCTCAGCCTTCCTATTTCAGAATAAAAAATGTACTTAAATATACCAAATAGTTTCAAAATCCCATAGGAAAGATCCTGCATTAGAACAAGACTATGAAATTTTCTCCTAGTAGCAGCCTACCCAAATGTCCTGAAAAAACTGACATTTTTCTTATAATTACATGGGGGGGTTGAGTGGGGGCAAAATGTTTCTTTGCCCTTTTTATCTCAGCATTTCTGCTTCATTCCTACCTTGAAACAAAACAAAGGTGGCTGTGAGCCCAGGGGCAAACACAGCCAAATGTGAACCAAGGACAGGAGGTCAAGTTGTATCAAAGACATGATAATAATAATAAATGTAGGAGAGAAGGAAGAGGATTTAACCTAGGATAAAATACTTTAAAATCTGAGATTAAAATACAGAGATATTTGCCTCTGCCACGTGAACCATTGGGACCCAACTTTCCATCACCCTTACCCAGAGTTTCCTGTTATTGGTATATTTATGGGATGGTTTCAGAGTGATAGAAATTACCACAGGAATTAGGGAGGAAAGAAGAGCACATGAAATGCCCTGTCCTTCCCCACAGGATGATCTGTGCACTATCACTTTACTGCCTCCCTGATAATTCAGATATTTTTTCATGTTGAGATAATATCAAGGGACAGATTTCTTGCAGACAACAACATTCTGAATCCATGGAAAAGAGATGCTGTAATGAGGATTCCTCTATCCAAAACTGGGAGCCCCAGGCTGTGTGTAAAAGGAGATGTAACTGGTGGGCAGGTTTTGGAGCACTCAATCCCTCCTTGTGCCCCCAAAACTTCATTTGTCTTCTGTAGTGAAATGAGGCAACCAGGTGCCACTAATTGCCAAGGAGTGAGCACGAGCTTGTGTCAAGCCCACCTGTGCCTGATTAGGGTGGGCCCCCATGAGCAGGATCAGGGGGCCAATAAAAGGTAAGGGGTTTTTGGGGTTTTTTTTTTTTTTGTTTTTAAGCTACTAGAAGAGGCACATCCAGCTTCCAATATCTACCAGACCTTGGGCAGTGGCAGGGCTGGAACTGGAGCCTGAGGACCTTCCAGCAGCTTCTTGCAGAAGCCACCCTGAGGCCCCTGCTTCCAGAACACCACTGCACTAAGTGAAAACATTGAGATGACTAAGAAGGGTATGGTCCCTTGGAAAGGCAGTGAAATAATACACTTACCTATCATAATGTTTGTTGGATCTGTATGAGTAAGAAAGTAGGATCCATCACAGAAGTCTCTCTGTAGCAAGATGAAGCTCTCTTAGGGAACGGCACTTCAAGGTCCAACCAGGTGTTCCAGCAGAGACTCACGAGCAATGCTCTAAGCCTAGGGCTCTCAGAGTTGAGTAACCCAGATCAGTGCTGTTGCTCCAAGAGCAACTGATCTCTCTGCTGGCTTGCTCAGGACTGAGCTGAGGCTGTGTCTTAGGTCTTACCTTTTATTGGCCCCCTGGTCCTGCTCATGCGCAGTGGGTCCCACCCTAATTGGGCACAGGTGGGCTTGACACAAGCTCATGCTCACTCCCTGGCAATTAGTGGCACCTGGTTGCCTCGTTACACTACAGTCTTCAAAGTCATCAATGAAATTAGAGATAGAAAAATGCCAAAATGCCATTTCTCAGATGGCCCCATCAGAAGCAAGATTTGCTGTAAAATCCATCACCCAGGCTCCAAGTTAGGAGAGGAGAGTGGTGGAAATTGCTGTGGGTCACATAAACCTGTGGCACTGTCCCCCACTTTTAAAGGTGGATTGGGTTTGGGGCATCTGATCTTTTGTGGCATCAGAGCTTTTCTGAGCCCTTTATCCTTGCATGCTCCTTGCATAGCTCATCAGTACCTGTGGGAGGAGGTGGAGGGGAATGGATCTGGGTAAATCACAATAATCCTTGAGATCAGAGCTGGAGATGCTGCTACATCTCTTTTTTACCTCTCACCCCAAGACAATCTGGCTAGAAAAGCCAGACCTGTCTTGTGTAAAGTCACAGTTGCCCTAAATTTGGGATGAAATTGCCTCAGGGAATTTCACTGACCTGGACAAGATCCTAAAACACAAAGTTCACACATTAAATACCTGCTGAAAAGTTAGGATTGGACAAAGGAAGTTACAATAAGGATGAGAGAATGCCATTTGTCCTAGGTGTATTTAAGGGTAGCTGTGGGGTTTGTTTGGGGTGAGGTTTTCTTGGAGGAGGGTGAGAGGAGCACAATCTTTATAACACTACAACTTGCTCCTCAAGACCCTAAGCCTTCATCCCTCCTTCATTCTTCAGCATGGCCCTGTCCTAACCACTGAAGAGGATTTTGACAGTTCCAACTCACCATTTCCAGTCCTTTCCTTGATGACAATATTTAATATTTAATTAAATATCCATGGCAATATTTAATAAATATTAAATGGGAGCATCACTACATTGTCTCCCCTCAGGTTTTTTTTTATACTATCTTATCACCCTGGCAGGCAATTTACAATCTAATAATTTTCATTTCAAGGAGCTATAATTCATTTTTGCCCTCATATCTTTCTTTTTCTTCTTATTCTTTCTTTTTTTTTTTTGGTGGCTTTACATTCATATTTTCCCTCCAGAAAAACATGACAAGAATAACAAACCCACTCTCCTGGCAGTCTGAAAGATCCACACAAACAAAAGAGCAATGACTCAAAAAAAAAAAAAAATTGGATTATTCTCCCAAAAAAGCCCCAAAACCCAACCAAAAAGTTCAGCTGGCTCATTAAGTATTGTCAAGATGTTGAAATCTGGGGAAAACACTTTAAAAGCCTTTTACATCATTTAATTAATTAATCCACCAGCGGTGTCCCCCAGGGATCAGTGCTGGGCCCAGTTCTGTTCAATATCTTCATTGATGACTTGGATGAGGGGATTGAGTCCATCATCAGCAAGTTTGCTGATGACACTAAGCTGGGGGGGAGTGTGGATCAGCTGGAAGGCAGGAGGGCTCTGCAGAGGGACCTGGACAGACTGGAGAGTTGGGATGATCCCAACGGGATGAGGTTCAACATTCCAAGTGCTGGGTCCTGCACTTTGGCCACAACAACCCCATGGGGAGCTCCAGGCTGGGCACAGAGTGGTTGGAGAGCAGCCAGACAGAGAGGGACCTGGGAGTCTGGATTGCCAGGAAGGTGACCATGAGCCAGCAGTGTGCCCAGGTGGCCAAGAAGGCCAATGGCATCCTGGCATGTATCAGAAACAGAGTCACCAGCAGGTCCAAGGAGGTGATTCTGCCCCTATACTCAGCCCTGGTAAGGCCACACCTTGAGTACTGTGTTCAGTTCTTGGCCCCTCAGTTCAAGAAGGAGATTGAGGTCCTCAAACAGGTCCAAAGGAGGGCAACCAGGCTGGTGAAGGGACTCGAACACAGATCCTATGAGGAGAGGCTGAGGGAGCTGGGGCTGTTCAGCCTAAAGAAGAGGAGGCTCAGGGGAGACCTCATTGCTCTCTACAACTCCCTGAAAGGAGGATGGAGCCAGGGGGGGGTTGGTCTCTTTTCCCAGGCAACGCTCAGCAAGACAAGAGGGCATGGTCTTAAATTGTGCCGGGGGAAGTTCAGATTGGATATTAGAAAGAATTTTTTCACGGAAAGGGTGATCAGACATTGGAACGGGCTGCCTGGGGAGGTGGTGGACTCTTCGTCCCTGGAGACATTTAAAAAGCAACTCAATGTGGCACTCAGTGCCATAGTCTAGTGACTGTGGCAGTAGTTGATGAAGGGTTGGACTCGATGATCTCTGAGGTCCCTTCCAACCCAGCCTATTCTAGGATTCTATGATTCTATGAATTGCTTGGTGTAGAACTCAGATAGTGACTTCCTAGGTCTCTCACAGGAGACCAGAGGCTCTGGATCATGGAGAAACAAAGCTGCCACTGTGCTATTCAAACTCTCTGCTCTTTTTTTGTACTATCTGAATTACAAAAATCTCCATTTCAGACATATAAGAACCTTTTTTTTTTTTCTTTTTCCAAATCTGCTTTCTCCCTCAGGGTTTGTATGTACCAACAGGGCAGGGCAAGGATGCGTGGGGCTTTTTACACTATTTTTACACTATTTATTCCCAGCTCATTGCAGGCCATTTCCCACCCATTTTTTTTTTGGTTTTCCTTTAGAAACACACCCTGAGCAACCCAGGTTGGAAGAACCCTCAAAAAAATCATCTGATCCAACCTTTACACATCTCCTCCTCCTCCCTCTACCATTCACCACCATTTCTCTGTCATTTCCCAAGCTGTTGAATCATGACACAAATAAAAAAAAAAACAACAAAAACCCTCTTAAACCAATTCTGAAGGTTTTGGGGCATTTTAAAACCAGGTAGTGGAAAATCTGTGGTAAGGAGGCAATCTGCCACTCCACAAATAAAAGGCAGGGAGAGGTTCAGCTTCGTGGGTTGCTGCAGAAAGAGGGGCCAAGAAGCTTTCAGGTCCTGCAGGTTCTGGTCCCACTGACCCAGTTGGCAGGCTGGTAGCACAGCAGTCACTGGGAGAACAGCTCCTGGCAAGTGTCAGCCCCTTTGCTATGGTCCAGGAATTGTCTTTATCAGCTCTCCAAAATGCTTGGCTTTATAAGCAGCTGCTTCACCAAAGTAACTCTGATTTCCCTTTCTGACCTGGGGTAGAAATGCACCTTTGGGTTGTGTCCTGGGACAATCAGAGCCCTGGGTCAGGTGGGGAAAAGGAAAAATCACAGAGTGTCAGGGGTTGGAAGGGACCTCAAGAGATGATGGAGCCCCAGAGCAGTGCAGGTCACCCAGGAACACATCCAGGGGGGTTTGGAAAGGCTCCAGAGATGGAGACTCCACAACCCCCCTGGGCAGCCTGGGCCAGGGCTCTGTCACCCTCACAGTGAAAAAATTCTCCCTAATATTTATACAGAGCTGCCCATGGTCACGTTTGTAGCCACTGCCCCTTGTCCTATCACTGGACATCACTGAGCAGATCCTGACTCCATCCTCCTGGTTCTCACCCTTTCCATATTTATCAACATCCCTGAGCTCCCCCCTCATTCTCCCCCAACCTGCAAAGCCCCTCAGCTCCCTCAGCCTTTCCTCCCCAGGAGATGTTCCACTCCCTTCAGCATCCTGGATGCTCTGTGCTGGGCTCTCTCCAGCAGTTCCCTCTCCCTCTGGAACTGAGGATCCCAGAACTGGACACAAGATTCCAGATGTGGCCTCACCAGGGGGTGAAAAAGTCTTTTCCCCCCAGACTGTGCCCTGGTCAGGGTCAGCTTGCAATGAAGTGGTCAAGAGCAAGCTCCACTTTTAATCTCTCCAGAACTATTCCTGTTGGAGCCTGCATCAGACATCCTGTGGGCACCTGGGAATTGCTGCTCCTTGATTTCCTTGGTTAAACCATTCCTATGAAGCACAAGACAGAGGTGGAGAAAAGAAGGTTCTGGAGAGACCTAATAGAGACCTTCCAGTATCTGAAGGGGCCACAGGAAGGCTGGAGAGGGACTGTGTGCAAGTCCTGGAGTGGTAAAATGAAGGGAAATGGTTTTAAATCAGAGGAGATTTAGATTGGATGTTAGGAAAAAGTTCTTTACCAGGAAGGCAGTGGAAAAATGGCACAAGTTTCCAGGGAGGCAGCTGAGACCTCATCCCTGGAGATGTTCAAGGTGAGGTTTGATGCTGAGCACCCTGATCTAATGAGGGTGTCCCTGATGCTGCAGGGGTTGGACTGGGGGATCTGGAGAGGTCCCTTCCCACCCAAATTATTCTGATTCTAGGATTTAGTTGACACATAAGGAAAACACTGCTAGGAGATTTTTTTGTGGTCACTTAGGGGTTTGTGACCTGGTACCCTGCTCAGGACCTGTTCAACCTAAAGCCCAAACCTGAGCCAAGAGATGCACCAAAATTTACTTGGACTGAGTTGAACTGAGGTAACTTGACAAGTCCTTGTAGACTTGTCCTCAAGGTAAGATATTTCTAATCTTCCTAATATTTTTGTTTCTGAAGCAGGGAAGCTCTGATTTAGGCTGAATGGAAACCAAGTTTAAACTGGAGCAGGACAGGAAAACCACAGACTGTGACACCATAAACCACCAGCAGACCATATCATCTGACTGAGCCTATGTGTTTCCAACAGCAAAAGCCAATCTTCTGGAAAAGTCACCCAAGATTCATTTGAATCCTACAAAAATAAGGAATATTCTACTTCTTTTTGTGTTAAATGGGGCTGATTTCTCCATGGCAGCATCCTAAGGAGCCATCACCTTAATCCCCCACATCCTTTCGTCCACCCTAGGACTCCCCCAACACTGCCCACAACTCAGGACCCCATTTCAGCCCATTCTGCAAAGCCTTTTCAAAGCTGTCAGTACTCAGACTCAATCCCCTGTTTTCCTACACCCTGGATCTATATCAGAAATAAGAGATAATATTTCTTCTGTGCTCATCTTCAAAGTAAGAAGACAAAATCTGTTTGGAAACAGCTTCACTCAGAGGCTCAGACCTGCCTGGTAGAGCAACGTAATAAATGCCCACCCTGATATTCATGGGTGTTTGAGTAATTTGGTTTGAAAGCCATAATTTTACTTTAAAAAGTGCATTTTGCTCTAGAGACAAGGTTCCAGACCTCCATTTTCAAGTTCCTTTGAGTTTGATGGTGCCTTTGTTAACTTGAATGTTGGTGGCCTGAGGCTCCTAAACCTGGCAACCACCACCAGATTTTCATCTTCCTACAAACCAGCTGAGATTGCTCACTGACTTTTCCATTGTTTATCAGCCCTAGTAAATACTTGTGGGTGCCCCTATTCGTAAACTATTTCATATTTGCAAAGGAATCCTTCCAAAAAAAAAAATAAAATAGGGAAATACTTGGGATGGTGGCAGGAGCAGGCAGTGCAAGGTGAGTGTGAAGTTCTCTGTGGTGGGTCCTTCACCTCTTCCTATCCTGTTCACCCTGTTGTTGCTTTTTTTTTTTTTTTTTTTCTGTATCAAAGACATCACTGCCAATTAAAACAAAGCTTTTACCTTGCAGCTCTACTTGCAAATGGAGTTGGCTGAAGTTTTCTTCAGTTTAAAGCAGCCAAGAAATAGACAATCCCAAGTGGAGTAGATAGAGTTTAAAGGCTAAAAGTCATTTTTTTCTTGGTTGTGAGGTTCCCATCCTGTGAAGGAGAGTTGAGCTGTTTGAAGATTGTGCTCAGCTTGGTCTGGAGATGGGTAAAAATGCCATCCCCAGCCTTTCAGTCTCTTGATGGGGATTTGAAAGCACTGAACCCACCTTTCCAGAGAGTCCCACAGTTCTGGGGCCTTTTAGCTTCCAAAATTATGGATATGCTAGACATAGAAACAGACAATTCTTGCTCAAAGCTTTGATGTGCACTTTGGGCCAAAGCTTCATTGTACAAACTGATATTGTTGTTGGGAAGTGTCATCGTGATGCATTATTTTTGGTGTTTCATCTTTACTACCCAGATGAGCTGTCCCAGAGCACAAACTGCTTTAAGATCACACAGGATCTACCCCTTGTGCCCTTGTCCTCTTGGCCAGAGAAGAACAAAGTACTTGAACCACAACACCCAGGTGGTAACAACTCCAAACCTGATCTTTTTTTTCATAGAATTATTTTTCTTTAATTCAGAACAGATGCTTCTGCTTCATCTGTTCTAAATAATTCATTATTTTCTTTCTCAAAAAGACTTCAAAACATTTCCAGCTAGCCCCCACACTTTGCAAAAACCATTCTGCTTGTGTTTAGACTTTTCTGGCAAATACAACGAAACTTTCAATGAATGGGTTGGGCTGGAATGGACCTTAAAGCTCCTCCAGTCCCAACCCCATGGGCAGGGACACCTCCCACAGCCCAGGGATGCTCCAAGCCCCATCCAACCTACTAAAATTTGCTCCCATTTCGTTTTACCTGTGAAACCCTATGTGCCATTTATTGTAATTTCAATAATTTTATTTTTTTTATAATGCCTTCCTATAAGATGGCTCCAGTGGAGGGGGCTTGACAAGAGGCTATAAAGCTAAATTAGTTATGTCTGTAATTTTAAATCTTAGGTAAATCATTACTACTGAAAGTTGCTTTCATTTAATAAACAATCCCTCTAATAGAAGACAAAACTACGAAATCAAAAGCAATGAGAATGAGCTAGGAAGACATTTGAAGAGGCAAGAATAGAAACCAATATTATTTTTTTCCTCTTAATCTGTTGTTCAACACCCCCCCCACCACATGCTGGCCAGCATCCCCACTAAGTATTAGCACATCAGTGTTACCAACTGCTTGATGGTTCCAGGGGTTTAGATTAAAAGGTCCTACATCTGCCTTCTCATACTGTTCAAGTCAGAGTGAGCATATTTTGGTTAGGTGGGAATGCTGTTTTCAGCTTGTTTGTTTTTACTGAGCAAAAAGTGCAAAAAAACCCAAAAAAACCCCCAAAAAACCAGCCCCAAAGCTTCCAAGGGCACTGCAAATGCACTCAGCATCAATTACTCTCATGTTTTCACCATGGGACCAAAGAGTGCATGCAAATAACATGGGTTTACATCACAACATGGATGTTGCTTCTTGGAAATCTGGTCTGCACAGAGAGCAGGACAGAAGAGAACTTATTAAGGAAATATATGTATGTGGAAAAAAATCTTTTTTTTTCATATAAAATATCAATCTTTATATTTTAAAGCACTGCTCTGGGACTCAGAGGAACTGAGTTCTCTTTCTGGCACTCCCACAAATGTCCTCTTCAACAAGACCATGGAAGTGGCAGAGTTTGGGGATGTCAGGGTAACAGGTTGCATTCCAACATCAGGCACATGATGCCCTGGGGTGGTTTGGGTTTTTGGGATTCTTTTTTTTTAATTCTGGCAATTATACCTGGTACTAATGCTTGGCATTTCTGCATGAACTGTAGAGAAGGTGGGAAGGAGAAGGGGATAAGTATTAGCACATCAGTGTTACCAACTGCTTGATAGTTCCAGGGGTTTAGATTATAAGGTCCTACATCTGCCTTCTCATACTGTTCAAGTCAGATTCAGCATATTTTGGTTAGGTGGGAATGCTGTTTTCAGCTTGTTTTTTTTTAATGAGCAAAAAGTAGATTCAAGTGCAAAAAAAACCAACCAACCAAAACAAAAAAACAGCCCCAAAGCTTCCAAGGGCACTGCAAATGCACTCAGCATTAATTACTCTCATGATTTCACCATGGGACCAAAGAGTGCATGCAAATAACATGGGTTTACATCACAACATGGATGTTGCTTCTTGGAAATCTGGTCTGCACAGAGAGCAGGACGGAAGAGAACTTATTAAGAAAATATATGTATGTGGAAAAAAATCTTTTTTTTTCATATAAAATATCAATCTTTATATTTTAAAGCACTGCCCTGGGACTCAGAGGAACTGAGTTCTCTTTCTGGCACTCCCACAAATGTCCTCTTCAACAAGACCATGGAAGTGGCAGAGTTTGGGGATGACAGGTTGCATTCCAACATCAGGCACATGATGCCCTGGGGTGGTTTGGGTTTTTGGGATTCTTTTTTTTTAATTCTGGCAATTATACCTGGTACTAATGCTTGGCATTTCTGCATGAACTGTAGAGAAGGTGGGAAGGAGAAGGGGATAAGTATTAGCACATCAGTGTTACCAACTGCTTGATAGTTCCAGGGGTTTAGATTATAAGGTCCTACATCTGCCTTCTCATACTGTTCAAGTCAGATTCAGCATATTTTGGTTAGGTGGGAATGCTGTTTTCAGCTTGTTTTTTTTTAATGAGCAAAAAGTAGATTCAAGTGCAAAAAAAACCCAACCAAACAAAACAAAAAACCAGCCCCAAAGCTTCCAAGGGCACTGCAAATGCACTCAGCATTAATTACTCTCATGATTTCACCATGGGACCAAAAAGTGCATGCAAATAACATGGGTTTACATCACAACATGGATGTTGCTTCTTGGAAATCTGGTCTGCACAGAGAGCAGGACAGAAGAGAACTTATTAGGAAAATATATGTATGTGGAAAAAAATCTTTTTTTTTTCATATAAAATATCAATCTTTATATTTTAAAGCACTGCCCTGGGACTCAGAGGAACTGAGTTCTCTTTCTGACACTCCCACAAATCTCTACTTCAACAAGACCATGGAAGTGGCAGAGTTTGGGGATGTCAGGGTAACAGGTTGCATTCCAACATCAGGCACAGGATGTCCTGGGGTGGTTTGGGGGTTTTTTGGATTTTTTTTTTTTTATTTTGGCAATTATACCTGGTACTAATGCTTGGCATTTCTGCATGAACTGTAGAGAAGGTGGGAAGGAGAAGGGGATATCAGGAGACAGAACTTTGGCAGTGGGGATGCAGACTCAGATTCAGGAAGGTAAAAATGAGAAGCCCCAAGTCCCACTGCAGGTCAGAATGGGAATAAAATCCATGTATCTCAGTCAGCCTATCCCTTTTTTATTTCTGAAACAAATCTAAGTCTCACCTCTAGCTGCACATTCTGTCCACTTGGGCATATAAATTATTGTCCCAGCTTATGTTGGCTTAATGTATTTTGGTTGCTCATGATGAAAGGAGCCCTTTTAATGCAGCTCAGGTAATGTGGTTCTTGTTCATTATGTTCTCCTCCAGTCTCCTTCCCAAGATGATAATATTTGTAATAGAACAGTTGTCATTCAGAGGTTTTCATTGCTTCCCTTGAGAGAGCTGTCAATGCAGAGAGCCAAAAGCATGGAGCAGAATTCTCCAAGAGATCCCAAGCTCCCAGCATGTGGTTCTCATTTGGAAAGGCTGAGAAGGAGCAGTGTTCTCATAATAGCCCCAAACAAAAAGCATTCACTTGAAACTGAAGAGTACAGGGAGAGGTGATATCCTCAGGAATATTTGTTTGCATTTATAAGCCAAAAGGTGGTACAAAAAGATGCATTCATTTGCCAGGCTCAGTCCCTGCCAAGGTACAGAGAGAGGACTTCTTTGTGACCTCAGTTAACTGATGAAGCACAGAAAATGGGATCATTTGCATCTCTGCATCATGCTCTCAGGTTAAATCCATATTCTGGTTGAAAGTGAAGTGTATTTAAAGGTTAACAAATTCTAAAGCATTATTCAAGTTCAGGGTTTTCCCAGACCTCCAGACTCATCCCATGGTCTTACCCACAGCCAGGAAGCCTCTTTCTTACACCTCCTACACATGATGATAAAAACATAATAAATTTTATCATTCTGATATGATTAATTCTATTTTTATTGGCTGTCTGTAAAACATCAACCAGAATCCTAAAGCCTTCACAAAGTTCCTCTTCAGTATAAATGCTGTTGGGTATCATATGGACAAGTTTTATCTGCCTAATCCTTTCCTAGAACAAGAAATATCCATGGGCTGAGTTAAAGGGATTTTATGAGGCAGCTTCAGCATCTGAAAGATGCAGGTCCCAGATCTCACTTGTCTTTGCTTTCTTCCCAAGTTTTATAACTCCAAAAGGAGAAATAACGTGACAGAAAGTAGGAAGAAGTTTATATCATATGTAGCTTACTCTTAATAGGAAAAAAAATAATAAAATCAATGGCTGTGAAGCATCTTAAGGAAGTTTGAGTAAATATGAGGAAGTATAGATCAGAACAGAAATAACAAGAATTAGGGCTTGGAGGAGCTATTCCTCAGCTTGTGGCATAGGAATGTGTGAAAGAGATGCTCCTGTTGGACATATTGCCATTTCCTAATAGCTAAAGTCAGAATCATGTGGATATTTGAGGAGTAAAAGGAAAGATTTCTATTATATGGCAAACAGTTTGGTTTCTTATGACAAAAAAAAAAAAAAAAGAATACAAGCAAGCCATACAATTTTTTAAAAAGAACAAAATTTTCTGCTTTAAAAAGTTTAGAAACTCAAAAAAGTCTTTTTTGTAAAGGCAGTTTGTGTTTCCAGTAGGTGTCTCCTGCACTGAAATTAAGCTCAGTTCTCAGAAATCTTCTAATAAAACTTAAAAAAAATCTGTCTTGAATGATGAATCAGTTTCTGGT
This sequence comes from Calypte anna, assembly GCF_003957555.1. Taxonomy (NCBI): domain Eukaryota; kingdom Metazoa; phylum Chordata; class Aves; order Apodiformes; family Trochilidae; genus Calypte; species Calypte anna. The sequence goes on along the minus strand of NC_044246.1, from coordinate 2,551,233 downwards.
TTTTTCCCTTTCTCAGTTAAATTTCCCCAGTTGATCCAAATAAGGAGAAGAGAATTTAAAACTTTTTTTTTTTTTTTTTTGCTACATAAGAAAATTTCCTGCTGTCTCCTTCCATTTTAATTTGGGTACTTTGAAGGGAACTGATTCTTCTGAAAAGGGAACACTCAATTTACACATCCAGCAGGGTTTAAAGTGACCACATTGCTAATTTTATCAGCAGTATTGTTACTTGCTCCATTGATCCATCCCTCTTGGCACTACCACGGATTATTTCCCAGAGTTTTAGTTAGAGATGGGGAGTCATAGAATCACAGAATCACAGAATCTGCTGGGTTGGAAGGGACCTCAGAGATCATCAAGTCCAACCCTTGATCCACTCCCGCTGCAGTTCCCAGCCCATGGCACTCAGTGCCACATCCAGGCTCTTTGGAAAGATCTCCAGACACGGAGAATCCACTACTTCCCTGGGCAGCCCATTCCAATGCCTGAGCACCCTCTCCAGAAAGAAATTCTTTCTCATCTCCAACCTAAACCTCCCCTGGCACAACTTGAGACCTTTTGTGCCCTCTTGTCTTGCTGAGAGTTGCCTGGGAAAAGAGCCCAACCCCCCCCTGGCTCCAACCTCCTTTCAGGGAGTTGGAGAGAGTGATGAGGTCTCCCCTGAGCCTCCTCTTCTCCAGCCTCAACACCCCCAGCTCCCTCAGCCCTTCCTCACAGCACTTGTGCTGGATCCCTTCACAGCCTCCTTGCTCTTCTCTGGACCTGCTCCAGCACCTCAAGCTCCTTCCTGAACTTCCTGAGGGGCCCAGAACTGGACACAGGACTCAAGCTGTGGCCTCCCCAGAGCTGAGCACAGGGGGAGAATCCCTTCCCTGGACCTGCTGGCCACGCTGTTCCTGAGCCAGCCCAGGATGCCATTGGCCTTCTTGGCCACCTGGGCACACTGCTGGCTCATGGTCACCTTCCTGGCAATCCAGACTCCCAGGTTCCTCTCTGTCTGGCTGCTCTCCAACCACTCTGTGCCCAGCCTGGAGCTCCCCATGGGGTTGTTGTGGCCAAAGTGCAGGACCAGGCACTTGGCCGTGTTGAACCTCAAATGATCTATCCTGTGTGACAGCAGGCAGGAAACCTATTTTTCTTAGGTGGAGTTCCTAAAAGCCTGGGTTAAAAAATAAGTTAAAAAAAAAAAAAAAAATCAGTCCCAAAAGCTTTCCTAAATCTGCTGGAGCAGGGCCAAGGACATCTCCTGGAACTGGGATTATCCAGGCAACCCCCCCCAGGCTGCCTTCAGACATCAGCCCTGGGGGGGTTTATGGGGGAGTCAGGCACAGGGAAGGGGAACAAGGGAAGTGGTGAGAATTCCAGCAGAGCTGTAGGTGCTCTGCCTGCTCTGTGTTTGGAACAAAAAGCTCCCCGGGCTGCCCAACTGCTGTGCAAGAAAAAAATGACTTTGAAGATGAGAAAATCTGGAGTTTTACCTTTTAGATGGACTCAGTAGAATGGTTCTTGCCCAGTCAGGTGATTTTGCTGTTTAGCAGTGTTATAAACTGTGACAAACCTGCTAATAAACCAGGTTTTTATTTTCTTATTCTTTTTTCAGGTCTCAGTGCAATGCACAGTCCTGATTTCTGATCTTTCTGACACTCCACGAGACAAGATCAATGCATTTATCCCAAGAACACAGCAGGATGGCCACAGAAGGCACCTCCAAACTATTGGGCAGGCATTCAGAGGAGAAATCTGGGCAGGAGGAGGGAGAAGTTCACATAACTAATTCCAGCCATGATAAAAAACCCAACCCTCCACATAGGATCCTCTGGGAGGTAGAATAGGAAGGGGTGGGAGTGGCAGCAGGGATTTCTGCCAGATGGGGAAAGCAGAGGGAGGACAATGCTGGCTCCCTGCAGGATCCTTGTTTTCCTCCTACCAGTTCTGAACGACTGCCAGGGGAAGAGTCTACTCCAGAATCTCTCTCCCTGGAGTGCCTGTGTTCCTGACAAGTCTGAAATCCAAGCAGGAGGACTTGGCTACACCTTCAAAATGTGAAGCAGAGCAAGACAAAAAAGCTTGAGTGTAATCTACAGAAGGAGACTTTGTCCAGTGCTTATCATGAAAAATTGTCTCCCTGGTTGGTTTGGAGGTTTCCAGCAGAAAGGCACAATAAAAAAATTAGGTCCCAAGGACTCCAAAAGTAAAGCTTTTTTTCTTCTTTTTATTTTCCTGCCCAATAAGATATTTAAGGGATTTTCTCTCCACCTTTTCTCTTGTTTTTCTCCACTGTGATTTCTCCCCTCTTTTGCTCTAATAGTTAAAACAGCACCAGGGACAAGAATCCAGCACCCAGGCAGAGAGATTTTTCCTATCACCTCCACTCCCCAGAAAGCTTCAGATTAGAAAATAATTTGATTATCTGTAACATTTCAAGCAGAGAAAACCAACTCCTGAGAGGGCAATGCTCTGCCTAGGAAAAGAGGAGCTAGATTGTCTGAGCCTGAATATCCAGGGACCCCTCCGAGGGGCTCTTGTGCCATAGCCTTGAAGGAGGGACCAGGGAGGTGACTGAAGCCTTTTCCTTTTTTTTAGTTCTGCCACCCATGGTGCAGAGTTAAGTTCAGCATCATCAAAAGGAAAAGGTTCAGACAGAGGGATCATAAATCTATCTGAATTTGTTCTGGTGGTGGTGGATTTTTAGCCTGCTGGCACGCCACTGGGTTTTGGCTTGATTTAACAGCTTGGCATCCAACACACAGAAGAATAATAAGAAGAAATCAGGCCTTTAATTTAGAAGCTAGCTTCATGCCTTCAAGTTTCAATATATTCATCAAAGACCTTTAAAAGGTACCCATTATTTTTGCAGATCACATAATCAGATAGGAGTAATAACAGTGCCACCTAACTGGCTTTTCTTTGGGCTAGAGAGTATTTCTCTAGTCCTCATGATTCTAATAAATTATCCTTGTCAATTGTTACACAAGGAACAAAAAATAAAGAACCTTCATACTATGGAGCTTTGTTCCTGCCTGGGGTTGAAATTCCTGATTCTGACACAAGTTGATGGAGGTAGAATTCAGATTAGTGGCAACGAAACCAAACCTGCCAGCACCTCAGCAGTGAAGTGTTTGCAAGTGGGTGGCTTTGCTCCTCTGAGAGCAAAGGTGGAGCAAAATAATCTGTTTTAAATCTGAATTCAGCTCCCTGGGGATTTGGTTCCTGTGGTGGTTGTAGCAAACCCAAGTCTGGTGCCAAATGCCAGGTTCTGTTCCTCACAGAAGTCTCTTGTATCTTCATAACAACCTAACAATTCTTGGCAGATTAGTAATAAGGGGAAAAAAAAATAAAATAAAAAAAGAATCCCTCTCTAAATGTGTCCTGGGAGGAGACCTGGTGGTTTAGAGCAAACAAACAACAGGAAAAGATTACAATCAGCATAAAACCAGTGCAGCTGGCATCTTTGCTTTGAAAAAAATGTTATGCTCTTCACAGCATAAATACAAGCAAGGTCCTGAGCAGTTCATTTGTGGTATTCCCAAAACATTTTCCTAGCAGATTACAAAAGAGAAGAGAAAAAGCAGAATCAGGGCAACTCTTCAACACGAGGTATGGAAAGAAATTATGGAGCCCTTGGAAAGAATCATTCTGCTCATCATCCTGCCCCGACAGAAGAAAACTAGCATGAGATTTCTTGAAGCTTATTTTGGTTGGGAAAGAATAATTGTGCTGTGTTCTGCATAGGCTGCTGATGGTTTCAAATTAATTTTCATGTGTTTACTGCTCCCCAAGCAAATCTTTTTAGAGGAATTAAGCAAACCACATACAAAATTTATTAATTAGCACATGTCCCAGAATGAAGGTGATATTTGCTAGCTGCATTTAATTGCTGAAATGCAATAATGGGCAGATGGGGAGGGAGCTGAAGTGGCCACAAGAACACCAGGCTTCCATTTCATGAGGTCAGACATATTTTTTATTTCAAACCCCATGTCTGCTCATTCTTTGCTTCTGTACAGAACTGAGCTGCCCTCTTCACTGAATTCTGCTGAGGGGCTGCAGGGCTTCATTTGTTTTAAAATGAATCCAGATTTTCTGATAGTATTACAGCATGGCCCAAGTATTAAGCTTGGTTTGGAGGTGCATTTAATCCATACTCTGAGTTTATGTGCACTCAGCTGCCTTAAGATTGGGCAAAAGTTGGGAGAGAGGTGAGCCCAGCTCTTGTCAGACTTCAGGGAAATGGCAGCAGTTAATTCCATGTCTGAATTTGGCCCTCTGTATGCAGGGAATTTCAGGACACTTGGTTCATTACATTAGAAAATCAGAAGAACAGAACCTTGTGGGGAATGCTGGGGCACCTGGGGGAGTGGCAAACCAAGTCTGGTCTGGTCAGACCTACCCACCACAACTTTCACCATGAATTACACCTGGCTCTGTGGAGGATTGGATAGCTGAACAAGGACATATGGACTTGACCAAAGCTGCAGACAACTTAGCAAGGGTCAGAGTGCAAGCTCTTTTTGGTTGGAGAGCAGCCAGGCAGAAAGGGACCTGGGAGTCTGGATTGCCAGGAAGGTGACCATGAGCCAGCAGTGTGCCCAGGTGGCCAAGAAGGCCAATGGCATCCTGGCATGTATCAGAAACAGCGTCACCAGCAGGTCCAAGGAAGTG